>NC_061117.1:190197119-190329798 GCF_002878395.1 Capsicum annuum | reverse complement strand
AATACTAATCAAAAACTAATAATCATGCAAACAACTACTTTTACATGACTTTTATTCACTAACTCTTATCAATAAAAATAAATAAATTAAAAAGCATTCACTCTTCCATGTTTACGGAACCATCACCAATCAAGTGATCAATCTTTCCTTCAGGGTGCTCAAAAAAGTCTGCTACATCCAAACTTGTGATGTCAACATCGCTTTCAGAGAGAAAGTTAGCCTCGGAATTTCACTCTTTCTTCTTTAGTGATGCTGGATAAAGATCAACCAAGTGCTTGAGAGCGCGACAATCATGTGAATAATGTCCTTTTTCAGAGTGAGTAAAACCCGAAATAGGGTTTCTTTTTTATCATCACGACCACAACCACGTCTACGCCTATGTCCACGATCAGGGCCGCGATCTTTTCCACACCTAGCATGGTGAGCATGCACATCATTCATCTCAAGGAATGGTGCAGATCCAGTAGGTCGATTCTCGTAATTTTTTATCAACAAATCATTATTTTGTTCAGCCACGAGAAGATGAGAATTCAGTTCAGTATACTTCTTGAAATCTTTTTCTCGATATTATTGCTGTAGGAGAACATTCGAGGAATGAAAAGTAGAGAGTGTTTTTTCCATCATATCGCCATCATTGACTGTCTCTCCACATAGTTTCAATTGAGAAGAAATTCTGAACATGACAGAATTATACTCATGAACAGACTTATAGTCTTGAAATCTCAGATGCATCCATTCATATCGTGCTTTTGGGAGAATGACCATCTTTAAGTGGTCAAACCTTTCTTTTAGGCTATTCCACAATACAAGTGGATCCTTAGTGGTAAGGTATTCAATTTTCAGAACTTTGTCAAGATGATGACGCAAGAAAATCATAGCCTTAGCATGATTATTTTCTTTCTTTATGGCGTCTCCAAGACCCATAACATCTAGGTGGATTTCAGCATCCAACACCTATGAACTATAGTTTTTTCCCGAACTTTGAAGGGCAACGAACTCACACTTCGTAAGATTGTTAGCCATATGAATAAGGGAAGAAATAAAAAAAAAAACCTTAGCCTTAGCCTTCAAATTTGAGACGGTAGAGTCTCATGTTGATAACGTGTTATAAAATATTAAAGAACAAAGAAGAAGAATAGAGAGAGAATAGAGAGTAATTCTTATTTCTCTTGAGAGATCTCTTGATGAGTTATTGAGGGATGAATTATAATGAGGGAAAACCCCTTTATTTATAGGGAAAAACTAACTTTGGGGTTTGTAACTTTTCCATAAATAGACATATACAATATATGGTAAAGTAGGTATTCACTATATATGGTAAAGTAGACATTCACTATATATGGTATATTTATAACACAATTAAAATAATAAATTTGTTAATTTGTAGAAATTAAGAGAACTATATAATAAGTCTCATATATATATATATATATATATATATATATATATATATATATATTCTTCTTGGATTATCGGTTTACCCAATAACCCAATAAGAAAAAATCAAACTGAATCAATAACCCAATAATTTTTTTTCATAAAATCATTAAAAAATCATTAGCCCAATAAGTCGGTTCGATTTTTGCACACCCCTACTTGCAGGCTCTAAATTGCTATCCTTGATGTATAGATAGGAAGTATTGTTAGCTTTCTTGTAAGATGTATTTATATGAGTAGGATTTAGGAGATGAGAGGTGCTTGGTCAACAATCACCAACGTTTGTAATGACTACATTTGATGAAATGAAATACTGTTTATCAAAAGAAATCGATACCCATAATTCATGAGCCTTTTTATTTCACTTTAGGTGAAAAAAAGAAGCATGAGCATCAATACACCAAGTTGTTATGCACCCAAAATTGCATAACATAAGCTTCACCATTCCATGAAACAAGTAATAATGAAATGTTAGACTAATAAGAAGGTACCAAAAAGAGAGGTCTAGTGGTATGATTCTCGCTATAGATGCGAGAGGTACCGAGTTAGATTCTCAGAATGCCCCTTGCTTTGATGATTTTTTATTTACTGTAAGTTCATTAAATCTTCAATGCTCTATCATTTACAACAGATTCTATTTGAATAAAACACTTTAAACAGCACACTCATGTCTTTCCATATCAATTATTATAACAATGTAAGAGCTCCAAGACATTGAAATCCTCATCACTCCTAGAAAATCATTTTATAGAACAGTATAAGCTCCAGATAGCTGAGCAGAAACTTCTATCTATCATTTGGACTCTGGGACCAAGAAAAGTTGGGCATTTGCTCAAGTGGTATGATTCTCTCTTTGATCGCGATAGATACCGAGTTTGATTTTCAGAATGCCCCTCGAGAGATTCCGAGTTTGATTCTCAAAATGCCCCACAATCTTTTGATTACCTTGTTCCAAGCCTGTACTACTGCTAGTTACAAGTGATTAGAAAGCAAGTATAGGATTTCCATTCAACACTTTGCCAAACAAACAATAGTGAGATTCCTATTTTGAGAACTCAACACGATTATAAAGTACCAATGATGTTGGTTTCCAATGATCAATGGAATTCACCTTGGCATCATGCACAGACAATAAATTTTATTATTGTATTAAATACTAACAAAAGGTAATAGATTTAACTATCAAAATAGCATAAAAACAACATTTAAACTAATCTCATGAGACAAAAAAGTCCAAAACAACAAGAATTTTTTTTTAAATTAAACCCCTACACACTTAACAACTTATGTTTAGAGAAAATTCCAAAATAGGAATTGAAAAAATTAGATCGAAATTGCCAATTAGAAGAATATACTGTTATCTTTTATGTATTTGGGTACAAGAATCTGTATTTAGGCACAACAACTTCAACACTAGTTCAAGTTTGGTTTAAAACAAGAACACTATGAAGTACAAAAACACCCTCAACACAAGATCGAAGTGATCTTTCTAAGAAGTGTGTTTTATTTTTTCAGAAATTAAGATGAACCAGAAATATAAAACCAAGTCTCCCGACTTCACGGAGTGTCCTTAAGGAATAATTCCCCTCACTGTACCCAAGATTTTGGAATCTTCCACCCAGGATAAAATGACTTTCAATCAAACTATAGTGGTACCTCAAATAATTGGATTCGTCGAACTCACTCAACGATTTGATTGATAACAAAGAATGTTTTGAAGACAAGAAGAGTTTTTATTTCAAAAAATTTTTCATTCATTTCTAAACCTTTGGATGAAAGAAGGTTTATATAGCCATCAGATGCCTCTTCTGAAAGGTGGTAATGGTTCACTTAAAAGGTGTATCCTTTGGAAGAGTCATGTCTGTTCATTCGAAACATTGTGTCTTTTTCTGAAAAGATACAACTATCTGAACAGTCACACCTTTTCCAAAATAATATGTCATTTGCTCAAAGGTTGTGTCCCTTCAGTTTTTATTCACACCAATTAAACTCAACAATCCCCCACATGAATAGGGAATGACTATTCTTTATAAAACTTTATGGACAAGTATGTGATCATCAAGCAAAGACTGATTACATCTGGATAAGTGGGTTTTCCTTTGAACTTTCCGTAGTGAACATGCATCGAATGCACTTGATCAATCGGTAGATTTGATATCTTTAAACCATCGAGATTTAATGTACACCTAGACAACACATGTCACACAACCAGCCTTTTACCATTTATGATTCTCACAGTTTTGTTCTTTTCAGTAATGAACACATCTGGGTTTCATAAGAGCTTAGAGAATAGACCTTTACTAACATTCCCCTTGAAACGACTTTCACTTTGCCCTCACATAGGTGATTTCTAAACGTTCAATCCTATAGATTAAACTATTTGGTCAAATCTGCCAAATTTAGATAATCCTTAAAATACTTTTCACTTTAAGTCTTATCCTTGTTTACTAAACATTGTCTACATCATGAGAATGGGTGGGATAATTGACAATGTTGAACCTGTCTGAAACAATTTTATTTGATCTCCTTAAACCTAGCACTTGAGATCTCCAGTCTTCTAGGTAGAGTTACCGCCATGCTGACTTGTCCTAGGCCTTAAACTCATTCCCTTTGAAGTCCTTTCCACTCCTTCTCTAGATAGGCCTTTTGTAAGTGGATTCGAAATATTATCCTTTGACTTCACATAGTTAATAGCGATAATTCCACTAGAGAGAAGTTCCCTAATGGTATTATGTCTCTGTTGTATGTGATGAGATTTACCGTTGTATATCATGCTCCCTAGCCTACCTTTTGCCACTTGGCTATCACAGTATATACATACTGGTGCCACTGGTTTGGAAAAATAACAAATATCTTCCAAGAAATTCTGGAGCCATTCTGCTTCTTCACCGACTTTATCCAATGCGATAAATTCATATTCCATTGTAGAGCGAGCAATACAAGTCTATTTGGATGATTTCCAAGAGACTGCACCTCCACCGATAGTAAATACATATTCACTTGTAGATCTTACTTCATTCGATATGGTGATCCAATTTGCATCACTATATCCTTCGAGTACTGCGGGATATATATTATAATGCAAGGCATAGTCTTGAGTGTATTTAAGATACCCCAAAACTCTTTTCACTGCAATCCAATGAGTTTTGTTGGGATTACTTGTATACCGATTCAATTTTCTAATAGTACATGCTATGTCTGGTCGTGTACAGTTCATTATATACATTAAACATCCCAATATTCTTGCGTACTCCAATTGTGAGTCATTTTTACCTTTATTCTTTCAAAGTGCAAAGCTCACATCCATTGGAGTCTTGGCAGTACCGAATTCCATATACTTGAATTTGTCAAGTACCTTTTCGATATAATGAGACTGTAACAATGCCAACCCTTGTGGAGTTCTATGGATTCTTATACCTAAGATCACATCCGCAACTCCAAGGTATTTCATATCGAACTTGCTCTCGAGCATTCATTTCATTGCATTTATATAAAAAATGTCTCTAATGATGAGCAACATATCATGTACATATAAACACACAATGACTTGGTGACTTGGAGTGTCTTTAATATAAACACATTTATCACATTTATTTATTTTGAACTCGTTTGATAAAATTTTTGGTTAAACTTTGCATGTCATTGTTTAGGTGCTTGATTTAGTCCATACAATGACTTAATAAGTTTACATACCTTATTCTTCTTTCCTGGAACCACAAAGCTCTTAGGTTGTTGCATACAAATTTTTTCCTCCAATTCTCTATTTAGAAATGCGGTTTTTATATCCATTTGATGAATTTCAAGACCACATACTGCCGTGAAGGTAATTAACATTCAAATTGATGTTATCCTTGTTACTAGAGAGTATGTATCAAGGTAATCAAGGCCTTCTTTTTGCTTGAAGCCTTTTACTACATGTCTTGCCTTGTATTTGTCAATAGTGCCATCCACTTTAATTTTTCTTTTGAAGATCCATTTAGAACCTAAAGGTTTATTTCCTGGAGGAAGATCAACCAATTCCCACATATGATTGCTTAAGATTGAATCAATCTCACTATTAACTGCCTCTTTCCAAAAGGATGAGTCTGACGACAACATCGCTTCTTTAAACGTTTGAGTCTCATTTTGTAAGAGAAATGTTACAAAATTTGATCCAAACGTAGTAGAAGTTCTTTGAAGTGTATTACGTCTTGGATTCTCTTCATTATGTACATTCTGACTTGGTTCATTTCAAGGTCATTTAGATCCTCCACTAGACTATTCATGTCTAGTTTTATACGGGCAAATAATTTTAAAGAATTCAACATTATCTGATTCAATTACTGTATTTTTATTTATGTTCGAATGTTCGGATTTATGAACCAAAAACCTACATGCTTTACTACTTTTATCATATCCTATGAACACACAGTCTATCGTCTTAGGTCCTATCTTAACCATTTTAGACATAGAAAGTTGGACCTTTGCTAGACACCCCCACACTTTGAAATATTTCAAGTTGGGTTTCCTTTCTTTCCATTTTTATAAGGAATTGATTGTGTCTTACTATGGAGAACTCTATTGAGTATACGATTTGCTGTAAGGATAGCCTCGCCACACAAGTTTTGTGGTAAACCAGAATTTATAAGTAAGGCATTCATCATTTTCTTCAATATTTGATTTTTCCTTTCTGCAATTTCATTAGATTGAGGTGAATATAGGACCGTAGTTTGATGGATGATTCCATTCTCTACACATATTTCGGTGAAGGGAGATTCATATTCTCCGCCACTATTATTTCTTATCATTTTTATCTTTTTCTCTAACTGATTTTCTACTTCAATTTTGTATTGCCTAAACGCATCTATTTCTTTATCCTTACTATTTAGCAAGTAGATGTAATAGTATCTAGTGCAATCGTCAATAAAAGTTATGAAATACTTTTTCCCACCACGTGATGGTGTTGACTTATATCACAAATGTTAGTGTGTATTAAATCTAAGGGATTGGAATTCCTTTCAACGGACTTATAAGGATGCTTTGCATACTTTAATTCCACACACATTTGACACTTTGATTTATTGCACTCAAAGTTCGGCAAAACTTCTAAGTTAATCATTTTTTGTAACATTTTGTAATTAACATGGCCTAAACATTCATGCCAGAAATTATAAGACTCAAGCAAGTAAGAAGAATTTGAATTTTTATTAATTTCAACATTTATTACATTCATCTTATAAAGGACCTCGGTGAGATAGCCTTTTCCTACATACACTTCTCCTTTGCTAATTATAATTTTTTCTAGAATCGGTTACATATTTGAATCCGTTCTTGTCAAGAAGTGAAATAAAAATTAAGTTCCTACGTAATTCAGGAATGTACAAGACATTATTAAGTGTCAAGGCTTTTCCTGAAGTCATTTTCAAGCCCATTTTTCCTGTTCCTTCTACCTTAGCCATAGCGGAGTTAGCCATGTAGATCATGTCTTCTACTTGAGCCAGAGCAAATGACGAAAATAACTCTTTGTTGGCACAAACATGGAGGGTGGCACAAGAATCCATCCACCACTCGCAAGGATTCCCCATCAAGTTTCATTCTAAAAACATAGCACACAGATCATCACATTCTTTGTTGGACTCAATCATATTTTTTTGATCCTTTTTCTTGCCTTTCTTAGGGGCACGACAATCCGTGGACTTATGTCCAATTTTACCACAGTTGAAGCACTTTCCCTTGAATTTTTTCTTAGGTTGATTGCTTCCTTGTTCAACTTTCTTCCTTTTCATAGAATTGTTTTGGTCATGTTTCACAATATGTGCTCTATTAATTGCAGAATTTCTCTTTGACCTTCTCTCGGCAGCCTTATTATCCTCTTCAATACGTAGTCGGACAATAAGATCTTCGACAGTCATCTCCTTGCGTTTGTGCTTCAAGTAGTTTTTGAAGTCTTTCCACATAGGTGGTAGCTTCTCAATGATCGCTGCTACTTGAAATGCATCATTCACAATCAAATCTACAAAACAGTTTATGTGAGTACTAAGAACATTTTCAATTTGTTCAACTAAGGTATTTTTTGAAGATATACCTTCAGCTAGGAGATCGTGAATGATTAATTGCAATTCATGAACTTGAGAGACAACCGATTTACTATCTATCATTTTAAAGTCTGAGAACCTTGTAACAAAGAATTTCTTAATTCCCGCATCCTCTATCTTGTATTTTCGTTCTAGTGCCCCCCATAATTCCTTCGATCTCTTAATTTCACTGTAAACATTGTAGAGGTCATCTTGGAGACCACTCAATATATAATTCCTACAAAGGAAGTTTGAGTGTTTCAAAGCTTCTACAATCATGAAATGCTCTTTGTCCGAGGTTCCCTTGGGCACCTCAGGAGCATCCTTTGTAGTGAACCTTTGAAGGCATAGAGTGGTGAGGTAAAATAACATCTTTTGCTGCTATCGCTTAAAGTCAATGTCGTAAATTTTTTGGGCTTCTCCACCAGTGCCATTGGTTGAGGAGCATTTGCTCGACTTGTTGAAGCAATGCTAGTTTCTCCCACAGTCGTAGCCAGATCTTGCATTTGACTTTCGTTAGTCATTTTTTTTGTCACCACAAGACACTAAATTTTAGTATTGTTCAGAATGCTATTTATAAATTTAAGCAATTTTAAACTCTTCTTCTTGTTTCTAGTTAACGATGAAGTTTTTATGACTTCCAATCGTCAACCGAATGATATTTAACTTGTGATAAAGATTTTATGTCTTTGAATCACTAGTTAAGTTCAAACGAAGTAGAAAGCTTAAAGCTTTAATCTCTAAAACAAGCAATACAGGTTCTCAAAGAAAAAAAATTATTCCTTAAGATTGTTATCTTTTATGTATTCGGGTACAAGAATCTGTATTTAGGCACAACAACTTCAACACTAGTTCAAGTTTAAAACAAGAATACTATGAAGTACAAAAACACCCTCAACACAAGATCAAAGTGATCTTTCTAAGAAGTGTGTTTTTTTTTCCAGAAATTAAGATGAAACAGAAATATAAAGCCAAGTCCCCCAACTTCACGGAGTGTCCTTAAGGAATAATTTCCCTTACTGTACCCGAGGTTTTGGAATCTTCCTCCTAGGATAAAATAACTTTCAATCCAACTATAGTGGTACCTCAAATAATTAGATTCGTCGAACTCACTCAACGATTTAATTGATCACAAATAATGTTTTGAAGACAAGAAGAGTTTTTATTTCAGAAATTTTTTCATTTATTTCTAAACCTGTGGATGAAAGCAGGTTTATATAACTATCAGATGCCTCTTCTGAAAGGTGGCAATTGTTTACTCAAAAGGTGTATTCTTTGGAAGAGTCATGTCTATTCATCCAAAACATTGTGTCTTTTTCTGAACAGACACAACTATCTGAACAGTCACACCTTTTCCAAAATAATATATCATTTGCTCAAAGGTTGTGTCCCTCAATTTTTTATTCACACTAATTAAACCCAACAATCCCCCACATGAATGGGGAATGACTATTCTTTGTAAAACTTTGCGGAGAAGTATGTGATGATCAAGCAAAGACTGATTGCATCTGGATAAGTGGGTTTCCCTTTGAACTTTCCATAGTGAACATGTATCAGATACACTCGGTAAATCGGTAGATTTGATATATTTAAACCGTCGAGCTTTAATGTATACCTAGACAACACATGTCATACAACCAGCCTTTTACCATTTATTATTCTCACAGTTTTGTTGTTTTCAGACCTGAATACGTTTCGATTTCATAAGAGCTTAGAGAATAGGCCTTTACTAACATTCTCCTTGAAGTGGCTTCCACTTCGCCCTTATATAAGTGATTTCTAAACGTTCAATCCTATAGATTAAACTATTTGGTCAAATATGCTAAATTTAGATAATCCTTAAAATACTTTTCACTTTAAGTCTTATCCTTGTTTACTAAACATTGTCTACATCATGAGAATGCGTTGGGTAATTGACAATGTTGAACCTGTCTAACACATCTTTATTTGATCTCCTTGAACCTAGCTCTTGGGATCTCCAGTTTGCTAGGTAGAGTTACAGCCATGATAACTTATCCTAGGCCTTAAACCCATTCCCTTGGATGTCATTTCCAATCCTTTTCTAGATAGGCGTTTTGTAAGTGGATCCGACACATTATCCTTTGACTTTACATGGTCAATAGTGATAATTTCACTAGAGAGAAGTTCCCTAATAGTATTATGTCTCCATTGTATGTGACAAGATTTACCGTTGTACATCATGCTCCCTGGCCTACCTATTGCCGCTTGGCTATCACAGTGTATACATACTGGTGCCATTAGTTTGGGCAAATAACGAATATATTCCAAGAAATTCAGGAGTCATTCTGCTTCTTCACCGGCTTTATCCAATATGATAAATTTAGATTCCATTGTAGAGCGAGCAATACAATTCTGTTTGGATGATTTTCAAAAGACTCCTCCTCCACCGATAGTAAATACATATCCACTTATGGATTTTACTTCGTTCAATCCAGTTATCCAATTTGCATCACTATATCATACGAGTACCGCGGGATATTTATCATAATACAAGGCATAGTCTTAAGTGTATTTAAGATACCTTAAAACTCTTTTCATTGCAATCCAATGATTTTTGTTGGAATTACTTGTGTACCGACTCAATTTACTAATAGTGCATGTTATGTCTGGTCGTGTACAGTTCATTATATACATTAAATATCCCAATATTCTTGCATACTCCAATTGTGAGTCACTTTCACCTTCATTCTTTCAAACTGCAAAGCTCATATCCAATGGAGTCTTAGCAGTACCGAATTCCATATACTTGAATTTGTCAAGTAACTTTTCGATATAATGAGACTGTGACAATGCCAACCCTTGTGGAGTTCTATGGATTCTTATACCTAAGATCACATCCGCAACTCCAAGGTATTTTATATCGAACTTGCTCTTGAGTATTCATTTCATTGCATTTATGTCAGAAATATCTCTACTGATGATCAACATATCATCTATATATAAACACACAATGACTTGGTGATTTGGAGTGTCTTTAATATAACACATTTATTACATTCATTTATTTTGACCTCGTTTGCCAACATGGTTTGGTCAAACTTTGCAAGCCATTGTTTAGGTGCTTGATTTAGTCCATACAATGACTTAATAAGTTTACACATCTTATTCTTCTTTCATGGGACTACAAAGCTCTCAAGTTGTTCCATATAAATTTCTTCCTCCAATACTCTATTTAGAAATGAGGTTTTCACATCCATTTGAACAATTTCAAGACCATATACTACCTTCAAGGAAATTAATATTCAAATCGATGTTATCCTTGTTACTGGCGAGTATGTATCAAAGTAATCAAGGCCTTCTTTTTTCTTGAAGCCTTTTACTACAAGTCTTGCCTTGTATTTGTCAATAGTACCATCTACTTTAATTTTTCTTTTGAAGATCTATTTAGAACCTAAAGGTTTATTTCCTGGAGAAAGAACAACCAATTCCCACGTATGGTTGCTTAAGATTGAATCAATCTCACTATTGACTGCCTCTTTCCAAAAGGATGAGTCTGACGACAACATCGCTTCTTTAAACGTTTGAGGCTCATTTTCTAATAGAAATATTACAAAATCTGATCCAGACGTAGTAGAAGTTCTTTGACATGTGCTATGTCTTGTATTCTCTTCATTATGTACATTTTCACTTGGTTCATCTCGAGGTCGTTTATATCCTCCACTAGACTATTCATATCTAGTTTTATATAGGTAAATATTTTTAAAGAATTCAATATGATCTGATTCAATTACCGTGTGTTCATTTATATTCGGATTTTCGGATTTATGAACCAAAAACCTACATGCTTTACTATTTTTATCATATCCTATGAATACACAGTCTACCGTCTTAGGTCCTATTTTAACCCTTTTAGGCATAGGAACTTGGACCTTTGCTAGACACCCTCACACTTTGAAATATTTCAAGTTGGGTCTCCTTCCTTTCCATTTTTTATAAGGAATTGATTGTGTCTTACTATGGGAAACTCTATTAAGTATCTAATTTGCTGTAAGGATAGCCTCCCCCCATAAGTTTTGCGGTAAACCGAAACTTATAAGTAAGACATTCATCATTTCTTTCAATGTTTGATTTTTTCTTTCTGCAATTCTGTTATATTGAGGTGAATACAGGGCCGTAGTTTGATGGATGATTCCATTCACTACTCATATTTCGGCGAAGGGAGATTCATATTCTTCGCCCTTATCACTTCTTATCATTTTTATCTTTTTCTCTAACTGATTTTTTACTTCAATTTTGTATTGCCTAAATGCATCTATTGCTTCATCCTTTCTATTTATCAAGTAGATGTAACAGTATCTAGTGCAATCGTTAATAAAAGTTATGAAATACTTATTCCCACCACGTGATGGTGTTGACTTCATATCACAAATATCAGTATGTATTAAGTCTAAGGGATTGAAATTTCTTTCAATGGACTTAAAAGGATGCTTTGCATACTTTGATTCCACAAACGTTTGACACTTTGATTTATTGCGCTCAAAGTTTCGCAAAACCTCTAAGTTAATAAGTTTTCGTAATGCTTTGTAATTAACATGGCTTAAATGTTCATGCCACAAATTATAAGACTCAAGCAAGTAAGAAGAACTTAAATTTTTATTAATTTCAACATTCATTACATTCATCTTATAAAGGCCCTCGGTGAGATAACCTTTTCCTACATACACTTCTTCTTTGCTAATTATAATTTTTCCAGAATCGGTTACATATTTGAATCCGTTCTTGTCTAGAAGTGAAACAAAAATCAAGTTCCTACGTAATTTCAGAATGTACAAGATATTGTTATGTGTCAAGATCTTTCCTAAAGTCATTTTCAAGCCTACTTTTCCTGTTCCTTCTACCTTAGCCGTAGCGGATTTAGCCATGTAGATCATTTTTCTACTTGAGCCAGAGCAAATGACGAAAACAACTCTTTGTTCGCACAAACATGGCGGGTGGCACAAGAATCCATCCACCACTTGCGAGGATTCTCCACCAAGTTGCATTCTAAAAACATAGCACACAGATTATCACATTCTTTGTTGGACTCAATCATATTTTCTTGGTCCTTTTTCTTGCCTTTCTTAGGGGCACGACAATCCGTAGACTTATGGCCAATTTTTCCACAGTTGGAGCACTTTCCCTTGAATTTCTTCTTGGGTTGATTGCTTCCTTGTTCAACTTTCTTCCTTTGCTTAGAATTATTTTGGTCATCTTTCACAATATGTGCTCCATTAATTGTAGAATTCCTTTTTGACCTTCTCTCGGTATCCTTATTATCCTCTTCAATACGTAGTCGGACAATAAGATCTTCGACAGTCATCTCCTTGAGTTTGTGCTTTAAGTAGTTCTTGAAGTCTTTCTACATATGTGGTAGCTTCTCAATAATCGCTGTTACTTGAAATGCATCATTCACAATCAAATCTACAAAACAGTTTATGTGAGTACTAAGAACATTTTCAATTTGTTCAACTAAGGTATTTTTCGAAGATATACCTTCTGCTAGGAGATCGTCAATGATTACTTACAATTCCTGCACTTGAGAGACAACCGATTTACTATCTATCATTTTAAAGTCTAAAAACCTTGCAACAAAGAGTTTCTTAATTCCCGCATCCTCTGTCTTGTATTTTTGTTCTAGTGCCCCTCACAATTCCTTCGATGTCTTAGTTTCACTATAAACATTGTAGAGGTCGTCTTGGAGACCACTCCATATAAAATTCCTGCAAAGGAAGTTCGAGTGTTTCCAAGCTTCTACAATCATGAAATGCTCTTTTTTCGAGATTTCCTCGGGTGCCTTAGGAGCATCCTCAGTAGTGAACCTTTGAATGCATAGAGTGGTGAGGTAAAAGAACATCTTTTGCTGTCATCGCTTAAAGTCAATGGCCACAAATTTTTTGGGCTTCTCCGCAAGTGCCATTAGTTGCGGAGCATTTGCTCGACTTGTCGAAGCAATGCTAGTTGCCCCCACAGTCGTAGCCGCATATTGCATTTGACTTTCATTAGTTATTTTTTCTATCACCACAAGACAATAAATTTTAGTATTTTTCAGAATACTATTTATAAAGTTAAGCAACTTTAAACTCTTCTTCTTGTTTCTAGTTAACGATGAAGTTTTTATGACTTCCAATCGTCAACCGAATGATCTTTAACTTGTGATAAAGATTTTATGTCTTCGAATCACTAGTTAAGTTCAAACGGAGTAGAATGCTTAAAGCTTTAATCTCCAAAAACAAGCAATACAGATTCTCAAAAAAAAAAAAATTATTCCTTAAGATTGTTATCTTTTATGTATTTGGGTACAAGAATCTGTATTTAGGCACAACAACTTCAACACTAGTTCAAGTTTAAAACAAGAATACTATGAAGTACAAAAACACCCTCAATACAAGATCAAAATGATCTTTCTAAGAAGTGTGTTTTATTTTTTCAGAAATTAAGATGAAACAGAAATATAAAGCCAAGTCCCCTGACTTCACGGAGTGTCCTTAAGGAATAATTTCCCTCACTGTACCCGAAGTTTTGGAATCTTCCTCACAGGATAAAATGACTTTCAATCCAACTATAGTGGTACCTCAAAAAATTGGATTTGTCGAACTCACTCAACGATTTGATTGTTTACAAAGAATGTTTTGAAGACAAGAAGAGTTTTTATTTCAAAATTTTTTTCATTCATTTCTAAACCTGTGGATGAAAACAGGTTTATATAGCTATCAGATACCTCTTCTGAAAGATGACAATGGGTCACTTAAAAGGTGTATCCTTTGGAAGAGTCATATTTGTTCATTCGAAACATCGTGTCTTTTTCTGAACAGACACAACTATCTGAACAGTCACACCTTTTCCAAAACAATATATTATTTGCTCAAAGGTTATGTCCATTCATTTTCCATTCACACCAATTAAACCCAGCATATACTAACCTTAAAATTTTCAAATTGAAGAATAACACTCCAAAACAACAAATAGGTTAGCTCTGAAACAACAAACAACGCTAAGAGATTCCTGCTCAAAATTTCACTATGATATTAATAGCTCTAAATGGATTGAAATTTCACTAAGAGATTATTGTTCAGGGAAGATTTTTGTTCGCCATAAGCTTAATTTCATCTTAATTTCACTAAGAGCTCAAAATTTCACCTTAATCGAAATTTCACTATGAGATTTGAAAGCTTGTTGTTTGAGGAAATTTCACAATTGCATATGTAGCTTGTTTGTCTGAAACAACAAGAGAAATGGAGGTTCACGATGAGTTGTGGAGAGCTTATTTGTCTGAAACAGGAAGAGAAATGGAGCTTCACTATGAGCTGCGAAGAGAAATAGGATTTTTATTTCAACTCTATTGAGAAAGATAAAACATGTTTTGAATTTTGATAAAGTGGAAAATTTTTTGGCAGACCATGTATGAAATATTATGGAGGGAATCAATAATAATCTATTGCAACAATTATTTTTCCATTAAGTGTCACCATAGATGTTTTTATGATAACGATTCTAATAACGTTGCTATACATATACCTATTTCAGCGATTCATTTTCAATAGCGACAATCAAAGCGCTAAATCATAATAGTAGAACTATTATTTATGACAACGATTGAAACCGTTGCAATAAATAGTCTATAACAACACATTTACAACCGTCGCCAAAAAATCATAGGCCCAATTTCTGGTAGTAAATATTCATTAGTAAGTTATATATCCACGCTGCATTTGTTTCACAAATAATATAACATTCAAAATTAATCTTATTATTAAGTATAGCTACACTCCTAACTCTTAATAATACTAATAAAAATGTGAAGTGAATTTAAGGTGTTCAAAATTTTAAATGAGACAGGTCATTCTCTTTAAACTTTAATCATGGGAGAGGGAGACCATTTGTAGTGGCCAACCAAGTCCACTTATTTTTTGCATCAGATATTCAGATTCATTTCGGACTACCCCAATTAACTTGTACGACTTTAATTATGGGTATTATGTATACTTGTTACCTTTCCAAACGTACTTACACAATCTGAGAATTCCATTTCTTCTTTCATTGTTGCTCTCTACTAACTACCAACATTGTTTTAGTGAGAAATTTGACTTAATTGCTGAAATTCAAATTTTGTTGACTTTATAAAGTTGGGAGACTTGATTTTGTAGCTTCTTATAAATTTCTTTTTAATTTTTTACGAAATATTTTATTTTGATGCATAATAAATCTTCATTTTTATAGATAATAAATTTCAAAAAGTCATTTTCTTTCCTTCAATATATATAGATATCCATAACTATAGAACAACATATTTTCTTCTCTTGTATGAGAATCTTATATGAGCCGACACCCTTGTTAGGATTTTTGCTTTTGGTTTTCTTACCAAAATTGAGTTTTAATTTTCTATTGAAGGAAAATAAAAGTAGTACCATAATTAATTTTATTTTTTTTAAAAGGAAAATATAAAACTTTTTTCATATTTGGCTAACCTCTTTCTTGGGGGAAAGGTTTTGAACATCTATAAATAGAAGACCCCTTCTCATACTATAACACACTAGCATCACACTAGCATTCACAATGTAGTCGTTTAAAGAGTCTCGTTTTGGGGGAGATTTTCCCCTAATAGTTTTTTTATATTTCTTTAATATTAGTTTCTTGCGTAGGCCATTTGGCCAAATTATATTCAATAGTATATTTTTAGTATATTTTTATTTGTCATCTGAATTATCACCGTTTTCTCGATTTCGATTCGAACCCAACAAGTGATATCAAAGCCATGGTTCAATAAATCGATGGTCCAATTGTTGAACAAAGTTGCAATCAATTTGATGATAATGAAGATATATGTCCAAAAGCTACATGTGGAGATAATTGTCAATCATATTTTCAACAATCTTGCTGTCACATATTTGAAAATAAAGTTCACTTTTAACCCTGCAAAAGAGTTTCAATATTTTTAATCCGAAAAGGGCTAATATATTTTTAACCCCCAAAGCTCCATTTTTAAACATGTCAAGCAGCATTGATGAAGACTATATGAAGAAAAAAGATCAAATATGTGAAGAAGGTGAATCAACCGAAGAAAATCAAACCAAAAAGTGGAGATTTGTTAGTATTTTTATCTCGATTTTCTCATCAAAATTGAGTTTCAATTTTCTATTGAAGAAAAATAAAAGTAGTACCATAATTACTTTTATTTTTCCTAAAAGGAAAATATAAAAATTTTTTATATTTGGCTAACCTCTTTCTTGGAGGAAAGGTTTTGGACATCTATAAATAGAAAAGACGCCTTTCTTATACCATAACACAATAGTATTCACAATATAGTCGTTTAAAGAGTCTCATTTTGGGGGAGATTTTCTCCCAATAATTTTTATATATTTCTTTAATATTAGTTTCTTGTGTAGGCCATTTGACCAAATTATATTAAATAGTATATTTTTAATTTATTTTTATTTATCATCTGAATTATCACCGCCTTAATTTATAAACTTTAAGCTTTCGCATCACGCCTTCTCGATTTCAAACCCAACAGCCCTTGTTATAGGAATGCTTATTGGCTAAGCTGAGTTAATCGGCAGTTGACTTTTATTTCTTTATTATCAAAAAAAAAGACTAGACTAACGTATGCTAAGCTGATATACAAATGCAACATTGATAGACAAGTGCATTTGAGTGGACATTAGTGAATAGTAATATTTTAATAATAATATAATAATTTAGGTTATGGCCCAAATGGGTCACCACACCCCTCTCATTTCAGAAAATTCTATTCCTTGTCCACCTTACATTTATTATTTTGCTTCTCTTTTTCTTAAAGTATTTATTTCCTGTACTGAAGTCTCAAATTTTTTAACTAAACCTACTCTCTCTACTCTATAAAGATTTATTTTCCGCATATAGCCTTTTCTAAGCTACAAAAATTAATTAGTCTTAATCACATGCTAAGGCATAAAAGAATCCACGTGTTTCACACTACTGCCCAGTAGGTCCCACCTGACAAGGTATGATACAGGTTGCTCTTATCCTACTCATCTGATGACGAGGCAACATCCGTACCATCCGTTTGTTTCATACTCAAATGGAGCAACACAAAAGCAGAACAAACATTTTTGGGTCCTATACCCGTATTTGTAGTCTAATTAATTTAGATTTACATCAAAAAATTTCATTATAAGAATAAAACGCTCTACATCAAAGATAATTTTATATCCAAGCCTGAAATACGAAATATCTAACTAAGGATAGAGTACTTACGACTTCATCGCACCCTTCCTGGTGCAGAAGAATCAGTTGGTGTAAACTGTAAAGTAAAATGAAAATTAAAGAACGTTAGACAACTAGGAAAAGTATCATTCTTTCCTGAGCTTTCAAGACTGTTCTCATTAGGAACTCTTTTTGTAATGTGCTCTCCACTTTTTTCATATGATACATGCAAACGAATATATTCAATCACAAAAAAGTGTGAATTAATTATGAATTTTATTAGTAATATGTAGTTAAATAGCTCGTAGCTAACATAATAATTTGATAATTTAAAATCGCTGAAGAACATTTTTGTTTAGCTATAAAATTTATTC
Organism: Capsicum annuum; assembly: GCF_002878395.1. Taxonomy (NCBI): domain Eukaryota; kingdom Viridiplantae; phylum Streptophyta; class Magnoliopsida; order Solanales; family Solanaceae; genus Capsicum; species Capsicum annuum. The sequence goes on along the minus strand of NC_061117.1, from coordinate 190,311,752 downwards.
GTCTCTAATATTTACTTTATAGTAATCTCTTGTTTTTTTTTAATTGAAATATAACAAGTAAAAATGAACTAATAGAATAATGAATAAACTAGTACTTGGTGATTGTTCCTTTGTCCACATAACAAACAAAAAGTCACGAGTGTGTGTTATTTAAATGAGTGGTGTCACACCTGTTCTTTTAAATTTTTACAGTCATGTGCTAAGTGCTAACAATGCAGTGTGGAGGTACAACCACTAGACTATAATTTTGAGTGTCAAAACTCTAAATTTTTAGATAATATGATTCAATAATGTTATGCATAATTATACTTCGGTGTGTTGGATCCAATTTTCTCATGTTCAATTCGTTAAAATTTGTCACAAAGTTTAAGTTCTCTATCCATTGCTAATATAAATGCATGTCAATAACCATATTGTTGGTTTCGAATTCAACATGGTATTAGCCTAGCTCATTCCAACCTCTCTAGCATAATCTCTTTCTCTATTCCACTAGATTTGATAATGTCTATTAGCTATGTTATTTTAATTGGTTAAGGTTTTGAATTCAACAATAATTATTCAAGGTTGTAGACTTGTCTTGTAGCTATGTATGGATTTTAGTTAGTTAATCACAATATCTACCACCCTCTATAACAACCAAGATTCTTTATCATACATTATCATCTCTCTGTACCGCTCTTTATTGAACTGTATTTGAATTCCAATAGATAAATGGGGATGTTTGATATTAATTACTCCAACTTGTTTTGTTTAATTATATCATTAGTCCATAATAGATGTGGCAATCGATCCCCGTCTCTGGCGAATCGCTTAGTGCGCTGACAGAGGAACGAAAGATTAATTTCACTGCTGCCGGATACCTTGGGAAATAAAAATAAAATAAATGTGGCAATCATGCATCAATATACAAAAGATTCTATTTTTAGTGGGGTTTTACAATATACTGAAATTTTTTGTCTGTATTTCCCAAGTGGGAGTCAAATCATATTTGTGCCAAGTTGCTATGTACTGAGGTTTAAAATTCATTGATGTTGTCGGTGGTTTTTGGGTAATGAAGCTTCCTCTTTTGACTCTTTCTTTGGGTTGTCCTGTTTTAATCTTGCTTCGTATTTTAAATGTTTATGAATTGTCATCATGGGTCTTTTCTGTATTTTCAGTTTCTTGATGTGGGGTCCACATTCCAATTTTCTTGAAAAGCTGTTATCTTTGGTACCCTTGTTGAAAATTTTGGATTTTTTCTCCTTCAAATATTGAGTTTTGACCTTTATCTTTGTGTTCTGGTGATTTAGCAGAAGGTTGTGGAAGAAATGATGATGTAAATTGATGTTCTGAAGACAGAGGCGGAGCTAGAGTTCTAGTTACGGGTTTGGCCAACCTGTATTTGTGGTAAGAAAAGAAACTCGACGAATATGTATAAATAATATATCTACATAGAATTCAGAACTCGTAAACTCAAAATTTTGGATCCGTCTTTGTAGGAGTAGGCTACTTTCAGGGATGGAGGTGTATTCACAAAGGAAGAGAGTGCTTCTCTTGTTGGTTTCATGGATAATGCTGCTGCCTTTGGCAGTTCTTGGAGGGAGTGGGAATAACACAGCAAATGCCACTGCTCCTTTATCTCCATCTTCTAGGCCTAAGGTGGTGAATATTGGAGCTTTATTCACTGCTAAGTCTGTTATTGGAAGGTCAGCTGAGCCAGCACTTGTAGCAGCAATTGGTGATGTGAATTCAGATTCTAGCATTCTCAGAGGAACCAAATTGAACCTCATATTTCAGGATACTAATTGCAGTGGATTTGTTGGCACTGTTGATGGTAAACACTTTTCTCCTCTATGATCTTTTATGAAAAATTATCAAACTCAAGTACCATACTTCATTTTCAGTAATATGGCCGGTGTTAGAGTCCCTCATTGGTTGGGGAATGGACTGATGGTCTGCTTATATGGACTTGGGCAATCCACCCCTTATGAGCTAGCTTTTGGGGTTAGTTAGGCCTAGGTGTCATATCTTTTACAACCATCTTATCCTTTGTGACATGATATCTTATGCCCTATGCTTAGTATCTATATTTTTGGTGTCCTATACTTTCAATTAAGTTGTACTGGAATGGAATGAATGTTAATAGAGTGGAAAGGATACAGAGAAGTCATACAGCCCACCGAAACTATATTGTGATTGAGAGGTAGTTGATTGATTGATATGCATTCATTCAGTTTAGTTGAGGACATTCTCATTCGATCCCTTTTGTAGTGTTTGATAAATTGCTCACCAGAGATGTGGAGTGAGGGAATTTCTCTATGCAGTAGCTTAACTCGAGAACTCAATGGGACGTGGTAGAATAGGGGTTGGGCACGTATATGGAAGTCTGAATAAACAACAACAATAACATACTCAGTGTAATCCCAATGGTGGGTTATGGGAAGGGTAGAGTGTAGGTAGACCTTACTCCTACCTTGTGGAGGTAGAAAGGTAGAAAGGTTGTTTCTGAAAGACCTCAGCTCAAGTAACTCATATCCAAGCAAGGGATGTCTGAATAAAGAAAATACAAAAGCAATGCGCTTTACACTACAGAAGCAAATTTTTTGTTCATGACCTGTTTCTGAATTCATGAATAGTTCAGTGTCTTGTTCCTCTATTGTTTCATAGACAAGAAACCTTGTTAAAAAGCTCAACTAAGGCGAGCCTTCCTATCACATTTGATTAGTACTGTTTACTAGTGCCAATGCCTATTTCCTTCCTTTTTCTTTGCCCGCCCTTGTATTTTACAGGCATCTTTGCCTTGTAGCTTTGCAGCTGATGGAGAAAGAAGTAGTTGCTGCAATCGGTCCGCAGTCCTCAGGAATAGCACATGTGATTTCCCATGTTGTGAATGAACTTCAGGTCCCTCTTTTGTCTTTTGCCACGGACCCTACTCTATCCTCTCTTCAGTACTTGTATTTTCTTAGAACTGTTCCAAACGATCACTTCCAAATGTATGCTATAGCTGATGTGGTTGATTATTTTGGATGGAAAGAGGTTATTGCCATATTTGTTGATGACGATAATGGTAGAAATGGGATATCTATGTTGGGTGATGCCCTTGCAAAGAAGCGTGCGAAGCTCACTTACAAAGCAGCCTTTTCTCCTGGAGCAAGTAGTAGTGAAATTGATGATTTGTTAATCAGTGTGAACCTTATGGAGGCACGAGTATATGTTGTTCATGTAAATCCTGATACTGGGCTATCAATATTTTCAAAGGCAAAGAATTTGGGAATGATGACCAGTGGCTATGTTTGGATCACTACTGATTGGCTTCCATCGTTTTTGGACTCTTCAGATTCAGTTAATCCAGAAACTATGGATCTTATTCAGGGTGTTGTAGCACTTCGTCATCACACCCCGGATTCTGATCAGAAAAAGATGTTTGCATCGCGCTGGAAAAACTTTAAGGGTGTTGAAATTCCAAGTTTTAATTCTTACGCACTCTATTCTTACGATACGATTTGGCTACTTGCCCGAGCTCTAGACCTTTTCTTCAAGGATGGTGGAAAGACGACCTTCTCTGATGACCCCAGATTACGTGATACAAATGGGAGTGCTTTGCATTTGTCATCCATGAAAGTTTTTGACCAAGGACAGAAATTATTACAGATACTCATTGGCATGAACTTCACAGGTCTAACTGGCCAGATTCAGTTTGATTCTGAGAAAAATTTAGTTCATCCAGCATATGATGTTCTTAACATTGGTGGAACTGGAACACGCACAGTAGGTTATTGGTCAAACTATTCTGGTCTATCAGTTGTAACTCCAGAGATTATATATTCAAAACCTCCAAACACTTCAACCAGTGCCCAACATCTATACAATGTCATATGGCCGGGAGAAACTGTAACTCGACCTCGAGGATGGGTGTTCCCACATAATGGAAAGCCTCTCCGAATTGCTGTGCCTTACCGTGTTACTTTTAAAGAGTTTGTGCATAAAGATAAAGGACCTTCTGGGGTAAAAGGATATTGCATTGATGTTTTTGAGGCTGCAATAGATTTGCTGTCTTACCCCGTTCCTCACGTCTATATTCTGTATGGAGATGGCAAGAGAAACCCCTCTTTCAAAAACTTGGTGAATGACGTCGTAACAAATGTGAGTTCCTGATTGTGTTATCAAATTTTTTGTCATTGACTAATTATGATGAAATAATTTTGATCAGCCTGGCTTAAATCTCTTTTATTTACATTTGTCTGACTAGTTAGCACAATGGGAATACTAATTAATTTTGAACTGCAATTGGTTATTAATTGTCATCAATGATATACGAATAATGAAGTAATGTACAGTTTACTGATTGAAAGAGTAATAGTTATAGTCTATACAAAGGCACATTCATGACGGAAAGGGGCAATACCATACTCAATAATCATCGTAGTTTCTTAAATAGGTGAAATTGTTGTAGCTCATCAATACAAAATTTCTATTAAAACTTGGAATTCAAGTGAATTTTGTTTTATCTTTTTACATTTATTTTCCTTCAATTCTATTTGAATTCCTGCGGTAAAAATGGAAACTGCCTGAAGTTTTTGGTTCTTGGAATCTTAAACTACTTTGATTGTAAATGTTGGTATTGCATCAGCAAGTTCAGACTCGTCGAAGTAAGTTTTTCAGTTAATGAGTTCCTTTACTGGAGAGAAGTGATTAGACATGACATGGAGCAGTTATATCTCACTGAGGACATGACCCTGGATAGGAAGGTTTGGAGGAAAAATACTAGGATAGAGGGATAAGGTGGGGGATGAATTGTAGTCCATAGTTAGGAGCGTTTTGGTGTCTTTTGTTTGGTAGTGTACATTATTTTTGTGGATGTTGTATTTGTGTTAGTTTTATCATGTTTCATGCTTTGAATATTTTTGTATAGTGTCCTGTGTCTTGAGCCGGGGGTCTATCGGAAACAGCCTCTCTACTTCTTTAGAGGTAGTGGTATGGACTGCGTATATTCTACCCTTCCCAAACCCCAGTAGGCGGAAATATACTGGGTTTGTTGTTGTTGTTGTTGAGTTCCTTTACCAATTTAACATCTTTTGTGCATGTTGCTAAATCGGGGATGCCTGTCCTGATTTGTATTAGAAAATGCAAAATGTAATGCTGAAATGTTTTTCATGGTTACTTATAAGGATACATTTTGCATCTTAGAAATATGATGCAGCTGTGGGAGATGTCACGATTACAACAAATCGCACAAGGATTGTGGGCTTCACACAACCTTACATGGAATCTGGACTCGTCGTAGTTGCTCCTATCAAAGAGCTCAAATCCAGTCCATGGGCTTTCCTTCAGCCATTTACCCTCCAAATGTGGTGTGTAACTGGGGTCTTCTTTCTCTTTGTTGGAACTGTCGTTTGGATTCTTGAGCATCGACATAATCCTGAATTCCGAGGTCCACCAAGGCAACAACTTGTTACAGTTTTTTGGTTAGTAGCTAAGTCTTATAACCTTTTGTCGTAGAATCAAATGCATGCTTTATGTGAATAACTTTGCTTCTCTGGATGAGATTGTCCTTTTACTCAAATCAAATAACTTGTATGTAAATATTGACACTGGTGCTAAGATTCGTTTTTCTCTTTCAGGTTTAGTTTCTCAACAATGTTTTTTGCACACAGTACGTACAAACTCTTCGATTTGGTTATTTAAGATCTTCCATACTGCAACAGAAAGCTTGTCCTAACCATAGCTAACACTATTCATTATGTTATTTAATAGGAGAAAACACAATGAGCACCTTGGGACGCTTAGTGCTGATCTTTTGGCTCTTTGTCGTTCTAATTATCAATTCGAGCTATACAGCTAGCTTAACATCTATCCTGACAGTGCGGCAGCTGTCTTCAGGAATTCAAGGAATTGACAGTTTAATTTCAAGTAATGATCCAATTGGAGTTCAGGATGGCTCATTTGCCTATAACTACCTCATTGAAGAGCTAGGTGTTTTAGAATCAAGGATCCGTATATTGAAAACCGAAGATGAATATGTCAGCGCGCTGGAGAAAGGTCCGCAAGGTGGTGGTGTTGCTGGAATTGTCGACGAGCTTCCTTATGTCGAGCTCTTCCTAGCCAACAGCAAATGCGTATTCAGAACAGTAGGACGGGAGTTCACAAAGGGCGGATGGGGCTTTGTAAGTTAATCTTTTCCTTTGCATTATTGAACAGAGCTAAATGTTTGTTGTAAATGTGTCAATAAGTTCATGAATAATCCAATTAAGTTCCCATATACCCCACCCCCAACAAGAACAAAGAAATCAAACTCAAAAGAGTTAATGGTTAAAATCATACCTAAAGTACCTGATTTTTCGAGTTTCATACCTGAACGATCAATATCAGATACGCGAGTTTCCTACCTGAACCATCATCAACTATTTATCAAAATATACCTCAACTATCAATTGTTCACTTTTCCTATTTGAATGATTGTGATAGTTCAAGTGGTAAACTCAAAACACCAAAACACCTGATAGTTTATGTATGAAACTCAAAAAACGGGAATACTTTAGATGTGTTTTTGACCCTTCACTCAACTCAAAATAAAGAAAAAAGGGAGTCACAACACATTATAGGCACATATTCATAAGGATTGATCCACAAGCAATCCCATCTACTTGAGCGGACTTTCACTATCCATGGCCAGGCATTTCAAAGGGACTCTCCTCTGTCTGATGCTCTGTCAGTTGCAATTCTTCAACTGTCAGAAAACGGCGACCTCCAAAGGATCCATGACAAATGGCTATCGAACAACGGATGCTCTTCACAAAACAACCAAGCTGATGATACGCAACTTTCTCTCAAAAGCTTCTGGGGCCTGTTTCTCATATGTGCTGTTGCTTGCTTTCTTGCTCTTGTAGCGTTTTTCTGCAGGGTATACTGTCAATTCCGGAGGTATGACCCCGAGCCAGAGGAGCAGGACATCAGCGAACCTGAATCTGTACGGCCTAGTAGGCGTCCCCTAGGCTCTCTTAGCTTTAAGGGCTTAATAGACTTTGTTGATACAAGAGAAAGTAAAATTAAGGAAATACTCAAACGGAAGAGTATTGACAGCAAGAGACATCAAGGTCAGAGCCCAGATGGGCAGCCGAGCTCGCCCGTTTGAATCAAAGATTCGTTCATTGGCTTGGTAATTTCTTGCTCAATGTAATGCACCTATGGTTAATATGTAAAGGAAGCATACAGAGTTCCGTCCCACGTTGAATAACCTTCACTTCAATTTTCACATACAGAAGGCTAGGTGTGTTAGAAGTAGTAAAAAAATGTCTTTGTATACTAGTAGGAGAGAATATTAGATGGAAAATGGGAACTTTTGTACTAATTGGGTGTTATTAAATGATTAGTTTTAACATGTTGATCGGTTCGCTGGCTTTTCCAGTAAGTTTGATGTTTTAGCTACTACTGTTAGATAGCCTACGGAAGGACCACGCAATTTGCTCAATTATTTGATTAAGTTATAACATAATGTTGGTGAAGTATGTATGTTTGAACCATTAGATTAAGTTAATCATGAGTGTTAAGTTATCCCCCTGCATTTTATAGCACGAAATGGTATTAATCAACTTTATTATGATCGTGGGACTGAACAGTCAACCCAGCGCCTTGATGTTATCAATTAGATGTTCTAAAAAGTTCATGCAAGTGTTGGTAAAAGAAATCAGTTATCTTGACAAGAGTGGGGTTGCTCGTAACCGCCCTCTAACTCTAAGATTGTGAGTTTGAGTCACCAAAGAACTGTAAAGGTGAAAGCTTTTATGAAGAGAAAAAAAAACTTTATTTTAAAAAAGTGATCAATTAATTTTACTACATAATAGGTGATTGGTAATATTAATCAATAAAATTGATTTACTAAATACTGCTAATGCTAAGTAAATTATGTGAAATAATCCAAATCAAACATGTGAGATATAGCATTAGTAAATTATGTGAAATAATCCAAATCAAACATGTGAGATATTTGGTGATACTTGTTCCAGACAATTTCTAAGGTTGGAGAAATGGTAAAAATCCACTTTTCGGGCCTTAATTGATACTGACAATCAGTTCATAATAAGTGATTCTATTTTTTTCATCGAATTCGGATAACGACCATATTATATAAATGTCTTCTTTAACTTGACTTTGAACAGAATCAAAGTTCTTGGAATATGAACTCTGTAAGTTGCAGATTAGAGAAGAAGGAAGAAGAGAGAACAGAGAAGAAATGGAGTGGCGAGCTTGATCATTGATTGAATCTTGTGTTTTCTTAGTTTTACATGTAGTGAGTAGCGTGTATATATACTGTTACATGAAAGGATCTAGAAGCTAACTTCCTAACTAACTCTATCAACTATACTTCACACAGTTAGTTAAATAACTAACTTCCTGAAACAGATTAACTGTTACATTGAACTTGTAGCTCTTTCTTCTTCTTTCAACACTCCCCCTCAAGCTAGGTGATCCCAAATAAATTTAGGATGCCTAGCTTGGATGTCAAATGTTCATGTTGAGCTCTGTTGAGGTTGGTAGGAATATAGTTGACTGTAACTAGTCCTTGAGTGATCTTCTCCCTTATAAAGTGACAATCTATTTCAATGTGCTTGATCCTTTCATGATATACAGGATTGGATGCAATTTGTATTGCTGACTTGCTATCAGTGTGAATTTATACAGGCTGTTTGACATCAATCCTAATCTCCTTTAGTAGTCCTAGTAACCAGACAAGTTCAGCCACAGTTACTGCAATGCTTCTGTATTCAGCTTCAGCTGAACTCCTGGAAATTGTGTTTTGCTTCTTAGATTTCCAGGAAACAATAGATTCTCCTAACTTTACCAAGTATCCAGTGACAGATCTTCTTGAAAATGGACATGATGTTCAATCTGCATCACAGTATGCAGAGACTTTTGCATTTGCTTAACTGGACATTAATACTCCTTGTCTAGGTTTCTTCTTAATGTGTTTGACTAGTCTGATAGCAGCATCTATGTGAGATTTTTTTGGTTGTTGTAGAAACTGACTGAGAGTCTGGACACTATAAGCAATATCAGGTCTGGTCATAGTGAGATACAACAGTTTTCCTATGAGTCTCCGATAAATATGCAGATTAGCTGGTGGATCAGTGGGTCCTTGCTCATTTTTATAGATATGATCATCATACTCCTTAGTAGTAAGCTTGATGTTTGTGTCTATAGGTGCAGCAACACCAAGTCCCAATTCAGATACAAGCTCTAATGCATATTTTCTCTAGTGCATCAGAATACCTTCTTTTGATCTTACAAATTCAATACCTAAGAAAAATTTGAGTTCACCTAGATCTTTCATCTTGAAGGCTTGCTGAAGTTTGTTTTTTATGTCTTCAATCAGTCTTAGAGTGTCTCCTGTGATTAACATATCATCTACATAGACTAAGACAATAGTAGTACCTTCACTATTGTGCTTTATGTATAGAGAGTGATCTAGCTGACTCTGTTTGAATCCCATTTTTTAACAAGGCTTCATATAGCTTGGCATTCCACTGCCTGGGAGCCTATTGAAGACCATATAGGGACTTCAAGAGTCTACACACTGGTTTATGCTCCCCTTGGCTCTTGAATCCCTGTGGCAGGTCCATGTAAATTTCTTCATGAAGGTCACCTTGCAGAAATGCATTGTAGACATCCATTTGGTGTATGAACCAATATTTTTGAGCTGCAATGGCAAAAATTGTTCTCACTGTTTTCATTATAACAACAGGTGAGAATGTCTCTTGAAAATTAATTCCTACTTGATGGCTATAACCCTTAGCAACCAACCTTGATTTGAATCTTTCTACCTCACCAGTAGCTTTGTACTTTACTTTGAAGATCCATTTACAGCCTATAGGTTTCTTACCTTCAGGTAGACTAGTGATCTCCCAAGTTTGATTACCTTCAAGTGCTGTAATCTCAGTTTTCATTACTTCTATACACCTAGGATCTTTTACTACCTCATTGTATGTGGCAGGTTCAGTGGTAGTGGATGAATTTTCTATGCAAGCCTGGTACTTAGGAGATAGTCTATCATATGTCATGTATTTATCTAAAGCATAAGGTTCTTCCTAATGTATGTTGGGAGACATAAAATCCTTGAGCCATAAAGGAGCCTTTCTAGTTCTGGCAGTCCTCCTTGCAACAACTTGTACTTTCTCATCAGCTTGAGGCATATTTGATATTTGATCCTGATCATCTTGCACTTGTGTAGTTTCTGCCTGCATCCTGGGATCAGTATGTTCCACTATTGGTGTTTGAGTAGTTTCTGTATCATGTGAGAGCCTCATATCAGGTGTATATAAGTTTGACCAATTAGATAATGTCTCATTAAGTTTAACAGCTGTGAGATGTTGGGTTTGAGTAGCTTGTTCTTTGAAAAGGAATACTTCTTCTCTAAAGCTGACATCTCTGTTGACAAAAAACATTTTGTTAGCATGATCATTTAGTAAATATCCCTTCTGAGTTTCTGAATAGTCCATTAATATACATTTTCTTATTCTACATTGCAATTTATCTGATTGTTGAACTATTTTAGCATAGCATAGACAACCTAGAGTTCTCATATGAACAATAGCAGGTTTCTTTCCATATACTTTCTTATATGGTGACATGTGATCTACTATAGCTGTAGGCAACCTGTTGATTATATATACTGTTGTTTTGACACACAAACCCCAGAATTTAATAGGTATTGCACCTTGAAATCTAAGTGCCCTAGTGACTTCTAAAATGTGCCGGTGTTTTCTTTCAGCCTCTCCATTTTGTTGAGGGCTGTAGGCACAAGTTATTTGATGGATGATGCCTAATTTTGTAAAAAAAAGCATAACATACTGAGTTTACAAACTCAGCGCCATTGTCAGACCTAATGATTTTAATGTTCTTATCAAACTAAGTCTTGACATACTAATAAACTGAGAAAGTGACACACACACATCAGACTTAAGCTTAAGTAAATAGATCCAAGTCATTCTAGAGTAGTCATCAACTATTGTTAAAAAATATCTATTTCCTTCAATTGTGGGAACTTGTAGAGCCCCCATTCATCCATGTGTAACAATTCAAATGTGCTAGAAGTCGTAATACATATAGCAGGAAAAGGAAGCCTAACTTGCTTTGCACATGGGCAAACTACACACTCAGTGATCCTATTGGAAGATATGCCATTATCTATGGATAGAACTCTCTTTAGTACATTAGTTGAGGCATGTCCTAGTCTTTTATGCCATAAGGCTATGTCTAGATTTACACTATCAATAACAGAATCACAGATAGATGTAGTGGTCGAATCAATAAGTGCATAAGATCTTTGAGTAATTATTGTAGCATTATTCGTAGTAGTGTTGGCAAGAACATATAATCCATCAGCTTCTCTACCAATCCCCTTCATTTTCCCACTATAAAGATCCTGAAACACATACAAATTAGGATAAAAAACTAAACAATGTAGTTCTTTTATAAGTTTAGGTACTGACAGTAAGTTAAACTTAAACTGAGGGAGGTGGAAAACATTTGTGATAGTGTCTTGTCCAAACACATTACATGAACCAATATGTGTGACTAGAGATATATCACCATTTGGTAGGTATACTCTTTTTGGCACTTCATTGTTAGATATAGAGGTGCTGATTAAGGCACTGAGATCTGCAACCATGTGATTGGTTGCACCTGTGTCTATAATCCATGGACCCTTACTGGTGGAGCCTATTGACTCTACCATTTTACCTGCAACATGAGCTGAATACTTAGCCATGTCTTCTTTGTGTAGTAGCTGTAGAATTTAAGCATATTGTTCATTAGTGAAGGTTCATGGAGTTGGTTGATGTGCAGCTCCTCCTAACATGGACTTGATAGCAGTTGTAATACTAGTATCTTGAGGTAGTGTGGAGTGAGTAGTCTGCATATGTCCTGCATTTTCTATGTCATTGCAGACTATATATTTACCTGCACTAGTGCCAATTTTCTTTTTGAATTTAAAATCAGCAGGGTAACCAACCACTTTCCAGCAATTCTCCCTTGTATGGCCTCTGATCTTGCAGATTTCACAGTAAAGAGTGTGACTCTTTTTGAATTGTTTATTTTGTTGTACTCCTATGGTAAACACTGTTAACTCATTTCCTTAGGATAAAGATCATTTCCTCTAGAGAAAATAGCAGACTCATATCCTGTAGAAGTTGGATTAGCACCAAGAATACCAGTTGCAGCACCTACAGATCTTTGACTCTCATCACTAATTACCATAGCATAAGCTTAGTTAATAGTTTTTAGTGGATTTATAAGCAATATCTAGCTTCTTTCCTGGTCATATGACTCATTTAACCCTATCAAGAATTGAAACAACTTTAATTTTTGAAGATGAGCAACATAATCTTTTGATGTTCCATAGTTGCACCCTGGAATAGGCACTAAAGCTTTAAATTATTCCTACAGATCTTTCAGTCTTGAGTAATAGAGAGATACAAAAGTTGTTCCCTGGGATAGATTAGCTATCTCCTTGTGAAGATTGAAAGTTCTTGACCTATCAATCCTATTGAACCTCTCACAGAGATCATTCCAGACTACTTGAGCACTTGTAGCATACATTATACGTCCAAGCAAGTTCTTAGCTACTGTACTCATGATCTAAGAGAGAACAATGACATTCACTTTTTCCCAGTGATTGCCCAATTCAGGAGAGAGTTTGTGTTTGGAACAAAAACCATCTACCATTCCTAGTTTGCTCCTTCCTAACAGTGAGAGTCTCATATATCGAAACCACATTGAGATATTTTTAATTACAGTTAATTGAAATGAAATGATTTGTAAACCCCTTACATCTGAGGGATGCAAGAACAAAGTGTGATTGTAGTCGACTCCAACAGAGTTTTGTGCACTTGTTGCACCATTTACCAAGCTTGAAGATTCCTTAATATTTTCACCATTGCTAGAAGGTGGTACCATTGTTGTAAATCAATTTCTTGAGATTCTTGAAACTGAATGTTGCGGAAGATAAAACTTAATCTTCGAATTGAGCATAAAATTGCATGGCTCTAATACCATGAACATAATCAAAGTTCTTGGAACATGAACTTTGTAAGTTGCAAATTAGAGAAGAAGGAAGAAGAGAGAACAGAGAAGAAATAGAGTGAAGAGCTTGATTATTGATTGAATTTTGTGTTTTCTTAGCTTTACATGTAGTGAGTAGCGTGTATATAAATTGTTACATGGAAGGATCTAGAAACTAACTTCCTAACTAACTCTATCAACTATAATTCACACAGTTAGTTAAATAACTAACTTCCTGAAATAGATTAACTGTTACTTTGAACTTGTAGCTCTTTCTTCTTCTTTCAACAGACTCCAACTAACATATATGTCCTCCAATGTTGGATGCATACAAGTAGACACTGAACAAGTAAACACACATGCTCTATGTGTCATAATACATGTAGGACATCACATAGAATGCACTTGTCTACTTATTCAACTTTATAAATGTTCAAGTGTCTATTTATGCACACTCAAAGTTGAAGTACATAAATATCAACTAAGACCAAGTTAAAAGGCACGCTTACAAATGTCAACAAAAACCAAGTTACTGTTAGATTTTTAAGAAATGTGAATGATAAATGAATAGGTGTTTTTTTCCGAAAAGATACCAAGAGAAAGGATGCATTTGAATAGGCACCTTTTTGATTCGGATGGTTATGATATTTCCAATAAGTTGTGACTTTTTCGAAGTGTTTCACCTTTCTGAACCATTGCTTCTCTTCATGAGGCAACACCTTGATTTTTTTATCAGGCATAAACATGAAATTTTAAAGGAAACGAAACTCTTTTTTCTTGAAAAACTCTAGTGTGATTTGCTACCGTTGAGTGCGTTCATAGTTCAATAGAGTTTGAGGTACCGCTATTCTATCGAAGTGATTCATTTTATCCTGGAAGGATATATTCCATAACCTCGAGTACTTGAGGGGAATACTTTCCTTTAGGACACACCGTGGATTTGGTGGACTTAAATCTTCTAATCTCCATCTTTTCTAAATGTTTGATTTTGCTATTTTCTAGAAAATAGTTTGAACTTCATTTGGTTGATGTTTATATGTTGGGTTGAACTTATTGTTGAGGTTCAAAGTTGTGAATACAGAGGTATAACTTTATTTGATTGTTCAAATGTTAGTTTGAACATGTGTTTGAAGTTCTTGTTGTAAAATACAGCTTTTACTAAATCCGAAAAAAATAATCTTAAGAAAATTAAATAATAATAAAAAAATATTGTGCTTGTTTGGTGAAAAAAATATCACCATTTATAAATTAAGTACTTGGTTAATTTGTATTGGGTCTGATTTTGTGGAGAATAAAATCTTTTAATTTTTATTCCCTCGGTTAGAAGAATATAAAAAATTCACCGAGACATTAGTGTGGAAATTTGGTTCGAAGACTATAAAAATTTCACCGATTCATTAAAATCTCTGTATTGATTTCTAGAGTTTAAACCTTGTGGGGTTTCACTTTGTTTGAATTTGATTATGATTTGAAGTCATAAAAACTTCATCAGGTTTCAAAGTTCATTCGATTGATGATTTGAAGATATAAAAACTTCATCATTGACAAGAAACAAGTTGGTAAAAGATTAAATTTTTTATTATTATTATTCTAAAATACTAAAGTGTATGTCCAAGATTGACAGAAAAATAACGAATGAAACTGAACAACAAATTGATTAGATTCTAAATGGTGTGTCCTAACAGCAATTAATATTGCATCATTAAGTAGTTCAGATATTGCTCTAGCAATAAAAATGACAGATAAATCAAAAAATATTTTGGTGTGAACTTCAAAAAATAATAGTAAATAATATCATTTTAACTGACCAAACTTGAAATGCAAATGTTCACAAGTGGAGATTCTCATGTTCCAAAAAATAAATAATGATTAAAATCAATTGTTTGGTTTGTAAGATTTTGTGAGTCATCCCAAAATAGAAGAGGATAATGAGTTGATTGAGAAATCATCAATGAAGGTTGCAAATCTTGTTAAGGATGATGTTTCAAATAATAAGCAAACGAAGAAGTCTTCTGGATAAGAGCTAGAGCAGATCAATAAAACGTTCATAGTCAAGTGCTACAATTATATTGATGTTGGTCACAAAACTCCAAATAGTTAAATTCTAAATAAGAGCAAGAAAAGAAATCAGATAAACATGTTGGAAGCAATTGAAAATAATGAAAAATTGTGTGCTATTATCATTAAATACAATATAGTTGGAAATCCAAATGAATGGTGGTTTGATTCAGGAGTCACTAAACATGTTTGTGCAGACAAAAAAGCTTTTGGTACTTATGATACCATTGGTCCCAAAAAAATGATCTTTATGAGAAATAATACAACAACCAAGGTTGAATAAAATGAGAAGATATTCCTAAAAATGACTTCCAACAAGGTGTTGAATCTCAACAATGTTCTCCATGTTTCTACGATTAGGAAGAACTTAGTGTCGATAATACTTTTTGTAAAAATGAGTTTAAGTGAGTGTTTATTTCGGAGAAAGTTGTAATAAACAAGAATGAAACTTATGTAGGAAAGGGCTACCTCAATGAGGGTTTTTTCAAACTTGATGTAATGGTTGTTGAAATGAAGAAAGTCAAGGCTTCTTCTTACTTGCTAGACTCCAGTGATTTGTGGCATAGTTGTTTAGGACATGCCAATTACAAATCTTGCTAAAACTGATTAGTTTGAAAATATTGCCTAACTTTGTGTGCAATAAATCAAAGTGTCAAATGTGTGTGGAATCTAAGTATGCTAAGCATCCGTATAAGTCTGTTGAAAGAAATTCCAATACTTTAGACTTAATTCACACCGTTATTTGTGATATGAAATCCACAACATCTCATAGTGAAAAAAAGTATTTCATAACTTTTATTGACGATTACAATAGATATTGTTATGTTTATTTGCTAAATGAAAAGGATGAAGCAATAGCGCGTTTCGACAATATAAAACTGAAGTTGAAAATCAGCTGAAAATAAAAACATCAAAATGATAAGAAGTAATAAAGGTAGAGAGTATAAATCTCTTTTTACAGAGATACGTTTGGAAAAAGAAATTGTCCATCAAACTACTATCCCGTATTCACCTCAATCGAATGAAATTGAAGAAAGAAAAGTCAAACATTAAAGGAAATGATGAATGTCTTACTCATAAGTTCAGGTTTACCGTAAAACTTGTGGGGGTAAGCTATCCTTACAGCAAACTAAGTATTCAATAGAGTGTCCCATAGCAAAACACAATCCATTCCATATGAAAAATGAAATGAAAGAAAATCAAACTTAAAATATTTTAAAGTGTGGGGGTGTCTAGCAAAAGTCTAAGTTCTTATGCCTAAAAGGGTAAAAATAAAATCTAAGACTGTGGATTGTATGTTCATTCAATTATGCTAAAAGTAGTAAAGCATGTTGATTTTTGGTTTATAAATCCAAACATCCATATATTCATGAAAATACGGTAATCAAATCAGATAATGCTGAGTTTTTTGAATATATTTATTCGTATAGAACTGGACATAAGCTGTCTAGTGAAGGTTCTAAACAATCTCGAGATGAACCAAATGAGAATGTACTTAATGTTAAGAACCCAAGGTGTAGTACACGTCAAAGAACGTCAACTTTCTTTGGATCAGAATTTGTAGCATTTCTTCTTGAAAATGAGTCTCAAACATTTAAAGAAGCAATGTCGTCTTCGAACTCATCCTTTTGGAAATAGGTAATAGTGAGATTGATTCAATCATGAGCAATCATTCGTGGAAGTTGGTTGATCTTCCTCCAGAAAATAAAACTCTAGGTTCTAAATGGATCTTTAAAAAGAATATAAAGGCTAATGATACTATTGACAAATACAAGGCAAGACTTGTTGTGAAAGGCTTTAGACAAAAAAAAAGGTCTTGATTATTTTGACACATACTCGCCAGTAACAAGGATAATGTCTATTCTAATGTTGATTGCTTTAGCGGTGGTGTATGATCTTGAAATCCATCAAATTGATGTAAAAACAACTTTCTTAAATGGATAACTAGAGAAAGAAATTTACATAGATCAACCCGAAGGTTTTGTGATTCCTGATAAAAAAAGTGTGGAAACTTATTAATTCACTTTATGGACTAAAACAAGCATTCAAATAATGGCATGCAGAGTTTGACCAAATCATGTTGGCAAACGATTTCAAGATAAATGAATGTGATAAATGTGTTTACATTAAAGACATTTCAAATCACAAAGTCATTGTTTGTTTATATGTGGATGACATGTTGATCATCAGTAGAGATATTTCTAACATAAATGCTACAAAACAAATGCTTGAGAGAAAGTTTGATATAAAATATCTTGAAGTTACTGACATGATCTTAGAGAGAAGAATTGATAGAACTCTATAAGGATTGGCATTATCACAGTTTCATTACATTAAAAAGGTACTTGATAAGTTCAAGTATTTGAATTTCAATATTTTCAAGACTCTATTAGACTTGAGTTTTGCACTTCAAAAAATTGAAGGTGAAAGTGACTTACAATTGGACTACGCAAGAGTGTTGGAAAGTTTGATGTATATCATGAATTATACACGACCAAAAATAGCATGCGCTATGAGTAAATTGAGTCGGTATGCGAGCCCAATCAAACTCATTGGATGACAATGAAAAGAGTGTTGGGGTATCTAAAATATACTCAAGACTGTGCTTTGCATTATAACAAATATTCAACAGTAGTTGAAGGATATGATGATGCAAATTGGATCACCAAATCGAATGAAGTAAAAATTATGAGGGTATATGTATTTAATTTTGGTGGAGAAGCAGTCTCTTGAAAATTATCCAAATAGGTATTTTCTGATCTATCATGGAGTTTGAATTTATCGCATTAGATAAAGTCGGTGAAGAAGCTGAATAGCTCCAAAATTTCTTGGAAGATATTTTTTATTGGCCCAAATCTTTGGCTCTAATATGCATACACCGTGATAGTCAAGCAGCAATAGGTAGAGCAGGAAGTATGATGTATAACGGTAAATCTCATCATATAAAATAAAGATATAATACCGCTAGAAAATTACTCTCTAGCAAAATTATCACGATTGACTATGTGAGGTCAAAGAATAATGTGTAGAATTCACTTAAAAAAGGCTTATCTAGAAAAGGAGTTGAGAGATCACTGAAGGGAATGGGTTTATGGTCTAGGACAAGTCATTATGGCGGTAACTCTACCTAGTAGACTGGATATCCCAACAATTAGGTTCAAAGAGGTCAAACAAAGTTGTGACTGATGGTTCAACATTGTCAATACACTCAACTCATTCTCATGATGAAGACAATTTCATAAAACAAGGATAAGACTTATGGTTTGAAGCTTTTTAATGGACGTTTGGCATGTTTGATACCAAATATTTTGATTTATAGGATTAAACGTTTAGGAAAGGAGAATGATAGTAAAGTCCTATTCTCTAAACTCTCATAAATCAGATCGTGTTCATATCCGAGTCAAACAAAATTATCAAAATCATAAACGGTAAAATTCTAGTTGTGTGACTTGTGTTGTCTAGGTGTACATTAAAACTCAAAAATTCAAAGATATCACATCTGACGATTGACTGAGTGCATCCGATGCAAGTTCATTGTGAAAAGTTTAAAGAAAAGCCTACTTATCTAGATGTAACTAGTATTTATTTGTAAATCACACACTTGTCCGTAAATTTTTATAAAATAGTCATTTCCATTCATGTGGGGATTGTTGGGTTTGTAAGAGGTGTGAATGAAAAATGAATAGGTGTTTTTTCCAAAAAGACACCAAGAGAAAGGATGCAATTTGAATAGGTGCCTTTTCTATTTGGATGGCTATGACCTTTTCAATGGGTTGTGATTTTTTTGAAGATTTGCACCTTTCTGAACCATTGCTTCTCTTCATGTAGCAAAACCTTGATGGATATAAACACTTGATTTTTTCGTCAGGCAGAGACATGAAATTTTGAAGAAAAAACACTCTTTCTTGAAAAACTCTTGTGTGATTTGCTATCGTTGAGTGCGTTCGTAGTTTGACAGAGTTTGAGGTACCGATATTTTGTCAAAGTGATTCATTTTATCCTGGTACTTGAGAAAAATAACTTCCTTAAGGACATACCGTGAATTTGGTCGACTTGAATATTCCAATCTCCATCTTTTTCTAAATGTTTGATTTTGCTATTTTTCAGAAAATAGTTTGAAATTCATTTTGTTAATGTTTATAAGTTGGGTTGAATTTATTGTTGAAGTTTAAAGTTGTGAATACAGAGTTACAACTCCATTTGAGTATTCATATGTTAGTTTGAACACCTGTTTGAAGTTCTTGTTGTAAAATAGAAATTTTACTAAACCCGAAAACCAACAGTTAATGGGCACCATCTTATCTACTAGCTTAAACTTCCTATCTCTAACAAAAAGAAAAATGAATCGCATATGAGTGGATGACAAAGCACAATGGAGTCTACATCCGTGTAATAACAATCATCTCAAGAGATATAGAAATGTATTATGTCATTATTACACTCTTTATCTCATATTAATTATTCATCTTACTATAAATAATTATCTCAAATTACTAATCTATTTATCCGACCATACTTAAAAAAATTTCATTTTATCCCTATAACACTAGCCAGAAGAATACAGAGTTTTAAACTGCCAATAATTTTTTCGCTTATCTAATTATATTTAACTAGCCATCATCCAATCCTTTATATTGGCATCAGTCTCAATAACAAATCTTGAATTTGTTTATATGAATTTCGAGTAATTTAATTTATTTAAGTTTACCTCAGGTCGTTATCATACATCATAAAATGACTTGATTAACTTTACGTTGGTTGCGAGTCTATCACTACTCTCCTTCATCATTTAGGCTCGAGATCAACAATTGAGCAAGTTCATATCGTCACATTGACAGAGTTTGTTAAGTTGTGTTTTTCAAATCATAATTTGATACCATTGATGAAAAATAAAGATTATTATAAATAATTTACCCTTGTTGTTTAAAGAGTTGGTGTATAATAAATTCATACTAAAATGATCCTAAATGTACTTATACTTTGAAATGATTAGGTGATAAAGGCTTTTTAGAATTATAACATGATAAAACATACTAAACTCTCATTAATAGCAGAAGTCATAGTTTGTGGTTTTGATGATGCAACAACTTTTAACACTGAAGCAAAACTTTGTATTAGGGGCAATCGCGTATCGATAAAATTAGTGATTTATAATTAAAGTTTAATAAAAGGGTTTAAATATAAACACATAAAAGATCTTAAATATATATAGACATAAGAGGCCTTAAATCTATACATATATGAGGCCTTAAATATATTTACATAGGCATCGAAATTTATGATTATATATTACAATCCGTTAGTATGAAACATTTTCTTTTTCAAGTGAAATCTCTTAATATATGAAAGTGCGAAAAAGTACTTTCTTTAATATCGAATAAGAAGTATTTGCATCTTAATGCACATATTTAATTTACTCAAAGCTATTAAGGTGGAATTCACTTTTTGAGAAATATATGTCGACACAATAGCAAGAATATTACTTGTAAAACATCTTTCACAATCTCAAGTGATCATGTATTTTTAAAAGACATAACGTCTTTAATATTATTATTCACAGAAGAAGATTAGTTATTCTAGTTACTAAGATGTTTGTAATTTGTTTGCAATATGCTACTTTAGATGTTGTAAAAACTATATTTATTAATATGAAGATTATAAGTTATATAATTCTAAATTATAAAATATTCCTATTAAAGATATATAGTTTTACAATTTTTAATATTGCTTTAAGTGAAATCAAAATCATAAATTTATATTAAAATTTCTTGCGCCTAAAGTAAATTATTTATTAGGCTCATCCTTAAACCACTCGTGAATTGAATATGTAGACAAAAAGGTAGATCAATCTTCTTTAGATGGATTTGTTTACTTTCTTTAATAAGTAATCATATATATACTAATTTTTTCTTTTTAAACAAATTTAAGATTTTAATAAAGATGAAACTGAAGTAGAGCTTCAACTCTGTCTTGGGTATCCTCATTTTTTTCCTTTTTCTTTGTTTCACTTTCTTTTGTTGTCAAAGTACTAATTATTTTCAATCTTTTTTAATGCTCTAACATGATGTTATAAGCAATTGATTTGGTTAGAAGATATTGGTCATTTCTTTATGTTGGTGTATAATTGTTGGGGATGTTTTTTTTAGGTGATGGTTATTTCTAGTCAATGGTATGTTTATAATCTTGTTAAGTTTATAATTGGTGTTGGATAATTTAGAGTTGGTCTTATAAGTTGGAAAAAGTCATCATTACCTAAACTATATAAAAGTGATACTATTACCTCCCCGCGACACCCATTCTAAGACGTGTTTCTTACACCCATTTTAGGTGCGTCCAACCTTTTGAATAACAAAAATAAAAGGCTAAAAATATTAAAACTACAACAGTTTTAATTTCCAATGGATCTATTGAACTCTAATTCTTTTTTAAGCCAATTTGGGGCTCCGAACTAAGAACCCTAATTCCCAAATTTGTCTTTCAAAATTGAAATTGAAGATCATTTGTTTGAAGAATTGGTAACTAAATCTTTTTAATCGTTTGATATCTTGTTATATTGATGATTATTTTGTCTTAATTTTGTTGCAATTTTGATAATTTTTTCTTCCCTTAAGTGTTTGTTCGACTTCTCTTAAAGCTTGATTTTTTAATCAAGATACTTTAATGACTAAGATAAGTTTGAGTAGACTTTGTAAGCAAGAAGAAGATCATGAGTTGGACGAGGTTCGATGCAAACATGGACATCTTTTACCTTTGATGACTTCATGGACCTCAAAAAATTTGGGTAGGCGATATTGGACTTGTCCTTACTATGGGGTAAGTGAGTTTCTCTTCAAACATTTATCTTGAATAGTGTGTACGAATCTAATTACTTTTATTTTAGGATGCTAGATCATGCAATTTCTGGATTTGGAAGGATGATTCTATTGATGAACGATTCAAATTTTTATTCCTTAATTATTGGGAAGAATTGGAGAGCTTGAGGAAAGAGTTGAATCTTCGACAAATTGTACATTTTATGAACACAAACTAGTTGATGACAAAACTACTAGGACAAGTAAATATGTAGAGAGAAAAATAAACATGAACAAAATAAAGTTGCAAATGGACAATTTTCAGGATGATTTGAAGAAGATGAAGACAAATGAGAAGAAATGGAAGATCAAGTTGGCTAAGTCTAAGAAAAGGGAAAATCAACTTTGGGCTACTCTCATTTGTGTATGTATTTTGGGTGTTAGTTTTCTATTTTAATTCATGTTCTTGAAAGGAGCTCCAAGAAGGCTGCCCTAAACTAAGTTGCTTTGTTTTTGTTATGTTTTAAGGAGATGAAATTTGTATCAATTATTAGGTGTTACCTTAGACAAAACTGCCAGGTTGTGTAATTAAATTGTTGTGCAATGAAATTACAAGGTTGAACTTGACAATTTTGGCTTTGTTTTCTGTGGTTCTTTGTGTTGCAATTTGTATACAACATCACAACACTAAATCCAGTCACAGCTGCTGCACAAGCTGTAACGACCTAAAAATTTGATGAAATATGTGAAATTTATAATTTTGTGTAATTTAACTATTTTACCCCCTTTCCATAGTTACATTAGGGTATTTCTGGGGTGTGGAAGTGATTGACATAATTTTTGATGCATTTTGATAACATTTATGCTATATTGAGATTTATGATGGCTTCGAGAATCTTATTTTGGACTTACATGGATATATTTTTATTTGTATGACGGATGAATGAATGAACTACGCCAACAACTCTGGAATGTTGATTTTAGGCTAGGTAGACCTTTGGTTCGGGTCCCGATGCACCCAAGCTCATTTCGACCTATTGGTCGAAAAGTTGGAAAATTAGAAATATGGGTGTGGGACCCACATTTGATTGAAACAACCTCGAATGGAAAATTCGACTTCGCCAGCAGATCTGAAATGTCGATTTTAGGGTGTTAGCATGTTTGGTATGATTTTATGGCTTTTAAATCTCATTTCGATCCTCGGTTTGAAAAATTATAATTTCGAGTTTCGGGGGTCATTTTTGTAAAAACGATATTTTTTTTGAAAATCTGGTATCGGCATTGCGTCCAGAACATCGAATTTAGTATGGTTACATAGTTCGTTTGTGTATATCGGACTCCGAATGAATTTCGGACACCCCGTCAAACTTCATATTAACTTTTAAAATCAAAAATCTGCAACTATAGCACTTCTGTTATATATACCAAATTTTCTCCTATTTTTGGTCAATTTTGCTCATTTTCATCTTGTCTCTTGAAAGTTAAACCTAAAATAGTGTGAGAGCTTAAAAATAAAGTTTGTGGGAGTTTGGGAAGCTAGATTAATACCTTTTTCTTGATTTTATTACGGATTAAAGGTAAGAATTCACCCATTTCTTAGTAATTTCTTGATTAACATCTCAAAATTCCAAAAATTTTAGGGCATAATTTTAAACAAATTTCACTCATTTTCACTTGAATAATGATTTTATCTTGTAATTACTAATTTTTCTTCAATTTAACCTTCAAAACAACTCCGATTCTTGATTTTAACCTGAATTTCAAAGATTTTACCCGGTAAAGATCAAAAATGGTATTTCTTCGATTTGAACCCCGTTTTTGACTCGACTTAACTTGAGTTTTCAGATGTAGGTTTCTAAAAATATGGGGAACATGTTTTTGAAGTAAATTTCTGATTTTGCTCTTCTTTTCGAAAACTCATTCTGGGGGTCCGTTTTGACCCCGAACCAAAAGTAGTCAATATGAGTGTCGTTGGTTTTATTTCAACGCATAGATTTCATATTTGATATTTTATTAGAGTTATAAATTGTTCGTGAAAAGTAAGGTCGCGGATTCAAGTATAGCGGACCGGTTTCAGCTTTCGAGGTAGGTTATGGCTTAACTCTTTCAGACTAGGTTAGTAGTAAATGATGGTACAAAATGCATGTTAAGGGTGGAAACTAATCATGAAAATGGTTATCTATGTGTTGTGCCCATGCGGGGCTTATTTGAGATGTAATTATCGAAATTGAGATATTATGTGATATGTGTGACCGTGTGGGGTCCTATATGATATTGATAGCCTTGAATACATATAAATAATTGTATTGTGTTGTTAAAATGCTAATGTGGTACCATTAGTGTATTGTGATTATATTCATACTTTATTGGCAAATGAGACATGTGAAAATTCATGGATGATACAAAAATAATGAGCGAATATTGACACATGTGATTGTGGAAATATATATCATTGTGGTTGGTTGTGGAAATATATCATGTGGTTCTTTGTGAAAATACTCATTGTGATTGGTTGTGAGCATTACATCTTGATATCATACTCATTCATGAAATATTGGTACCACCGTGGCAACATCTGAGAAACACTGGCAATACCTTTTTAAAAGATATTGTAACACCTTATAAAATCCTTTCCAAGGGATATGATGGAAAGAAGATATGAGATATGTGGATTGAATACGGGTTGATGAACCCCCCATGGGTCCTGCGTTGGGAGGTTTTCCTCCGTAAATATATACGGGGATTGTGCAACGATCCCGGAGGTTGTGCAACGACCTCATGAATCATCATGATCATCATCATCATATATATATATATATATATATATATATATATTGCACATACTTTATTGTGTTATGCTATGTTGTATTGGCATATTGACTAGTCATCTATGCATTTATCTTATCTTCTTTTACTTGTATTTGATGATCTTGTATATGCATGTTCCACTTGTTCTTTTTATAGTTGATATAATACGTACTTTTATTCTATATTGGTGTGATATTGTAATATATGTGCGATATATTAGAACTGTTAGTGCAAGCAGTGTGGGCTACCATCATGGGATATTTTTTGATTGTAGGTGACGCGCCTTTACTGTATATTTTGTATGCTTTATTTACCACTTTTTTTGGCCGGCCTATGATACCTACTGATTCCAAGTGGACCGATCTCATGCCTACTGTGCCCTTTCGGTGCAGGTCCTAGATCGAGTGCGCCTCAGCTTGCTTGACTTGGGAGATTATTGGAGCTTCCAAGATAGCGGTTGGACATTCATACGTTTGAAGGTCACCTTTATCTTTCTATAGTAGTTATGTCTTTATTAGTATTCAGATACAGATATTATTCATTTGTGGTTATTTTTTTGATGCATTTGATACTTGGATTGTATTAGTAGTTCTTACACTATTGACACCTGATTTTGGGCATGATTGATATTTTGGATAAGTTCTTTCCGCATTGTTATGATTATTTTATGGTTTGGCTTAGTTCTAGAAGCCTTACCTTGGGATATTTCTTTATTTTCTCATTTTAAATCAGTTTGGGTGATAGTCTTACTTTTCAAGGTGCGCCAAGTAAAGTGCCATCATGACCCTAGTTTTTAGGTCGTGAAAAATTGGTATTAGAGCAGCCAGGTTTTATTTGTCTCAATGGAGTAAGAACGAGATGTCTAATAGAGTCTCACAGATCGGTATGTAGACGTCCATATCTATCTTCGAGAGGCTATAGGATATCTTTGGGAAACCTCTCTCATTTTATTCCTTATCGTGTGAATTCTTTCATATCTTGTGTTCTGAGTTGTGTTTCACTCTTTCTGCGTAGATGGTGTGGCTTATACTACATATTAGTTAAGAGATGCTGTGAAAAATTAGTGGATATCATTTGTCGGTTGTAGGCTTGTTGATGCTCCTGAGTTGTCATGGGATCAGTTTGTTAGTGCCTTTCTGGATAGATTTGTGCCTTTAGTTTGAGAGATCGTATGTGGGATGAGTTTGATCATTTGGAGCAGGGCTCCATGACTGTTTTTGAGTATAAGTCATGCTTCTATGCTATGTCCAGATATTTTTATGATAGCATTTCCACTGAGTTTGAGAATATTCAAAAGTTTATGAAGGGTTTGGTTGTCTCCCTTCAGTTGGCTACGTATCAGATGGTTGTGCTTGGAGCTACTCTTTAGAGTATTGTGGATCATGCTAAGATGACAAAGGGTATTATTTATACATGTCAGGGAGATGCCAAGAGGGTGCATCATTTTGGTAAGTTCAGGAGTCAGGCCTATTGAGGTAGAGATTTTAGAGGCTCTCGCGGATACCATGGTAGGCCAGTGTAGGTGATTTTATAGAGTTCAACTGGTGGATCTTCTAGTTTACCAGTTTAGGGTGGCTTTTGGGCTAAGTTGTACTTTCTCTTATTGAGGCTGGTCGTAGAGGTTGCTATGTGTATGATGATATTGGCCATGTGGCCAAGGACTGTTCTCGTTGTATGTTTAGAGCTAGTCCTATTTAATCTGTGAGGGATAGGGGTTCTACCAAAGGTGCAAGAGGTAGAGATGGTAAAGCCCATGTTGGTGGTCATGGGGCTACAGACAGTTGGTAGTCGTGGATAGTGTTATTCTATACCAGTCAGATCTGAGGCAGAGGATTTTCAAATGTTGTGATCTCAGGTACTGTTCCATTTGTTTCAGACCTGTATCTATATTATTTGATCCTGGATTAATTTTTTCCTATGTGTTTGTATATTTTACATTGGATTTTGATTTTGTTAATGGGCCTCTTTCTATGCCTATTAGTGTATCTACCCCTGTAGGTGATTCTTTAGTGGTGGATTGGGTATATCGATCTTGTGTTGTGACTTTTGCCGGGTGTAAGACTTTGGTAGACTTGTTTGTGTTAGATATGGTCAATTTTGATGTTATTTTAGGTATGGATTGGTTGGATCCTTATCATGTTGTCTTAGATTATTTTACCTAGACCATGACTTTAGCTTTTCCTAGTGTGCCAAGGATAGTTTGGAAGAGTGCACTTTATTCGGGTGCTAAGAGGATTATATCTTATGTTCAGGATCGTAAATTGGTTGAGAAGGGATGTTTAAATTACTTGGCCCATATTCATGACACAAGTATTATTTTGTATCCTTCCTTGGATTTTGTCCGTCTTGTCCGTATTGTAAGACCCCACAAAATTTCTAGCTTAATTCAGTCCTTTAAGCTTCTATAGGGATCCCAGACTTAGAACATATTAGCTAAGTATTCAGACTTAGTGCCATTTTAGCCTTCGAAAGTTGGCAATCTTATTTCGAAACCTTTACGTCCATTAAATATTGATATTTGAGTTAATTCATGATCAGGAAGGTGAATAGCTATTCCCAGACAAGTTTTGGAACTTTTGGACCTCGTTTAGACCATGTTTGAGTGCCTAAAATAGTAGGTCAACGCAATCTCGATGCGTCACGTCGACCATTGCATCGATAAGATAATTTTCCCCAATTTCAGTGCAAATTCCAGTGAATTGACGCAGACTCGATGCGGTGCATTGGCTATCACATCATGCCAATGATGCTGCATGTTGGCCTGCATGTCGGTAACACAGTTTACAAGCATTAAATGGTCACGTCCTCAGGATTAATTAGGTCTTTTTCCCATGCCCTTCAACCCCCCTAAAAAGAAATTAAACCCTTTGGAGAGCAATTATATTCATTCTTTCACAAATTTCTCAAGAATAAGAACCCTAGGTGTTCAAATTTTAAATCAAGAACTCACCATTAACTTTCAGAAATTCTTCAACTAAGGTATGCGAAGTGTACATCCAAAGGTTCCTTCCATCCTTGGGGTCCAAGAAACCTTTTTAAACTTCTACTATGATTGATTTCATGATTTCCATGTTGGGTTAGATGATATATCCACGTTTAAAATGACTAATTGGGTTTCAAATCCACGTTTTATGATAAGTTTCATATAGGTTACTTGATCTATATGTGTTATCATGTGAAATAATGCTAAGGCTTTCAAATTGTGAATTTGGTATTTGGAATTGTATGCTCACATGTTAATTAGTATTATGTGCGTATTTTCTGCCTTTCAAGTGATTGATGAATTGAGCATATGAGTTGAATAGTGAAAATATGTCATTTAAACATGTATTCCAATTCATGTCATGCAAGTGTTTGTTAAAATGCCCCAATGAATGAAGAATGATCGAATGCTTAGTTTACATGTTTCAAGTTTGTGTCATGTCTCTTAATTTATGCTATCGAGTCCTGGGGGTATTTATACCCAACAATTTAGCTGATTACCTCGGGCCATAGTCAGTCATAGAACAGTATTAGTCACATCACGATCAGTAGTATTCTCCGTCAGTTACAGAACTCAGGAAACCTCAGTAGTGTTCATAATTCAGTTACAATACTCAGTGTAGACCTCAGTAGCATTTGGTGCTCAGTTAGATAACCGAGTTCAGTAGTATTCCATCAATCCATGGAACTCAATAAACTCAGTTCAATTCAGTTAAACAGTAATATCAGTAACAGTTCAGTCTAGCCTTGTACGGACTAGAAATCAGTTCATTGTCCATTTTGTTAGGAGTAGGATTCAGTACCAAGCGAACCCAGGATAGGGGCATTCCTATCCACAGAGGGTTTGACCCCTAGTAGCAATCCCTACATTACAGAAATATGTAGCCAGCGTAGGTTGAGATACCTTTCTGCCAGATATTATAAGGGTTGATATATCTCATTCGAGTTATCCTGCCAGCGAGGGTTGACGAAAGAGTTTTCTGTCAAAGAGGGTTAGCTCACAGCTTGTCTCTACCCGTGGCATGGTATTGATACCCTTCCAACTGTGGTTACATGTTGGACCCCAATCAGTTCAGAAAGAGGCATGTCGATTAAATGATTACCTCCTAAAGTTCCAGTTTCAGATTTAGTCTCAGTGTACAACTCTCTAGTTCTACAAATTCAGGACTATCAGTTATAGTCGATTAATTCAGTTTAGTATAGAACTCAGTATAGTTCCACAGAATTCAAAACTGTCAGATACAATCATCTAGTTATTAATAATATAGTATCAGTAAACTCAGACCTCAGTTAAACAGTATTCAGATTCAGTATCCAGCACTATCATGTTTTTGTTATTGTTTTCGTATTCATGCATGTACTCTCATTCAATCATACTCATGTTATTCAGTTAGTATTGTTCATGCATATGAGCCCATGCATTTCAGCCTACCTCACTAAGCATACCAGTACATTCAAAGTACTGACACATGTTTTTCTTTTGCACTATGATGTCTTATATCATAGGTTCAGAGGCACGGGCTCCCGAGCATCCTTAGTAGATCAGACTTTCAGTAGTTAGAGTAGAAGTAAGTCCTCATAGTTCGAGGAAATAATTATATTTATAGTATTTAAGCTTCAGTATCAGTCGTTAGAGTTAGATAGGGGTTTGTTCCATCAACTCCACAATTCAGACAGTTTTATAGGCTTTTCAGACTAGAGTATTTTCAGACAATTGTTCAGTTTTTCAGTACTTATAATCAGTTTTGGTATTTTGAAACCGCGTTCAGATTTATTTTGTAGATTTGAACCTTGTGGCATATATTTCTTCCTATTTCTGCAATCATTACAGTATTTATTACACAATTATTGCAGCAGGTACCAGTTATGGGTTAGCTTATGGTCCTTTGGGATTGTGAGCACCATGTAGCGTCTGGGATACAGACTTGGGGCGTTGCAAACTTGGTATCATAGACTAAGGTTCAACAGTGTCATAGGAAATTTGAAAGCCACATCTAGTAGAGTTTTGTGCATGGGTGTGTTGAACTCCATATTTATGAATAGGAGGCTACGAGATGTTTTACTAAAAGTTTCCCTTCTTTCAGTATTCATGCCGTGCTTGCGAGCACAAGCTTAAGTTAAACTCTCAGTCTAATTTATCTCTTTCTTATGCTTCCAGAATATGCCTTCAGAGAAGCTAACGAGAAAAGTAATGAAAATCAGTCAGTACCTCCGCCCGTTTAGGTAGATCCCCTGAATGAGCATGTCTCTCACTCTAAATTTAGCGCTGCTTTCACTGCCTTAGCTTATTCAGTAGTTTCTCAAAACAATCAGCTGGCCATTATCCTATCAAGGTTTATGGCTCATGCTCCACAGAGTGGGGAGAAGAAGCGTAGGAAATAAAGAAGAAAGAATAAGAGTGCCAAAATATCTAGGACAAAAAGTGGCTGAACAAATCCTCTCTACCAATAGTGTGGCAGAAACTACCAGGGTATCTACAGAGCTGGCAGCAATGTATGTTTTGAATCTGGTAAGCCAGGCTATAGAGTCAGACAGTGTCCTCATGTGGGTTCGCAGAGTCAGCATACTATCCCCCAGCTCAGTTCGGTTGCCCAAATCAATAGGGTGCCTCTTCCAGTGCCACTAGTGGGCAACGCCCAAATAGAATCTATGCTCTTCAATCCCGACAGGATCAGGAAAGTCATCCTGATGTGGTCACTGGTACGTTACAATTTTATCACTTTGCATATTTACGCTTTGGTAGATCCTGGAGCTTCTTTGTCCTTTGTTACTCCATATATAATAGTTGACTTTGGAGTCAGTCCCGAAATTCTAGCAGAGCCTCTTTCAGTTTCTACCCCAGTGGGTAAATCTATCATAGTCTGGTGGGTATATAGGAACTGTCCGATTATGGTATCTCAGAAATTCACTTCAGCAGACTTAGTCGAACTAGAGATGACTAATTTTGATGTCATTCTCGGCATAGATTGGCTTCATTCCTGCTATGTCTCAGTCAACTACGGAAATAAAATTGTCCAATTTCAGTTTCCATATGAGCCCATCCTAGAGTGAGGGGGGGTAGTATTTAGCACTTAGGGGTCATCTTGTTTCATACCTTCGGGCTAGAAAAATGATAGCTAAGGGACGTGTTTACCATCTCGTTTGAGTCCAAGACTCCATTTCAGAAACCCGTACTTTTGAATCAGTACAGTAGCTTGTGAATTCCCATATATGTTTCTCAAAGATCTTTCTAGAGTTCCTCCTAAAAGGGAAATTGATTTTGGAATTGATATTTCCCTAGATACTCAGCCTATATCTATTCCTCCATATAGAATGACTCTAGTAGAACTCAAAGAATTGAAAGAGCAATTAAAGGATCTCCTAGGTAAGGGAATCATCAGACCCAGTGTGTCTCTGTGGGACGTGCCAGTGTTATTCGTGCGGAAGAAAGGTGGTTCTTTCAGAATATGTATCGACTACCATCAGTTAAATAAAGTCACGATCAAGAACAAGTATCCACTTCTCAGAATCGATGACTTATTTAACCAACTTCAGGGTGCCAGCTATTTCTCTAAGATAGACCTCAAATCAGGCTATCATCCGCTCAGAGTAAGAGAATGTGACATCCAAAAAATAGCTTTCAGAACTCGGTATGGTCACTTTGAATTTTTAGTCATGTCCTTTGGTCTTACCAATGCCCCAACAGCTTTCATGGACTTGATGAACCGTATATTGAAGCAGTACTTGGACATGTTTGTCATAGTCTTTATCGATGGCATACTTGTCT
This sequence comes from Capsicum annuum, assembly GCF_002878395.1. Taxonomy (NCBI): domain Eukaryota; kingdom Viridiplantae; phylum Streptophyta; class Magnoliopsida; order Solanales; family Solanaceae; genus Capsicum; species Capsicum annuum. The sequence goes on along the minus strand of NC_061117.1, from coordinate 190,280,312 downwards.
ATTCTCGTAGTGAAAACGATCATGCAGATCATCTCAGAATCTTACTCCAGACTCTCAAAGCCTATTAGTTATCATGATATATGTACATGTCTTATATGTCATCCTTATGATCATAGCTCATGTCAGCTCTATGCTTACAGTTCCCAGTATAGAAGTTCCAGTTTACTCAGTGTTACAAATCGTGTTCCATGAGCACAAAAACTCCAGACTTAGGTCATGCAGCTCCTGAATCATGTACGCATGCCATGCTTTATAGTGGTATCAGTGCTCATGACTCATACTACCCTCCTAGAAAATTGGCTAAATTCATATCATGATATGTATATCCTCAGCCTAGATCTTCTGGTAGATCCTCCTAAGATGTTGATATTCTATTCCTCATGACTTAGTCAAGTGTTGAGTCTGGTATAGTATTCAGTACTCAGTAATCAGTAGTCAACCTCAAAATTCAGTAAGGAACTCAGATACTTCTACAGAATCATGGCTATCAATTATCAGTTGCTTAGACATCAAAATCTAGTATTTAATTATTAGTTTTAACCTCAGTTACCAGTATCTAGTTATCAGAACTCAGTATTTAGTTCCAGTATGAGTCTCAATTACAGTCCTGGTTACAGTCTCAATAACAGTCTTAATTACCATCTTAGTTACAGTCTTAGTCCAAGTTCCAGTCCAGTAATCAAATCAGTAACTCAGTTCAGTTTTAGGTTTTCTTGACCATAGCGTACAATTATTAGTTATTCAGATATCAATATTTCAGTATGTTGGTTTACAAACTATTTCAAAACCATGTTATACACTTGGTCTTGCACTTTTAAATAATACAGTCCTTCACAAATTCATGCTCAATTGTCTCATGTTACTCAGTCAATCCTTGACTCATATGCTTAATACTCTACAGTTTCAGTCCAGTTATTTAGACTAAGAACATTTTGATCTTGCATGACCAGTATTCAACTATCAGACATTCAGTTAATCAGATATGACAGTATGTTCATGAATTCGTGCTCAGCGCCTATGTGAATATTTTCAGTAGTCTCAGGTGAAACTTCTTGCTAAGGTGGAAAACATAGTTGAGAGGGTATCCAAGGGATATGTCTAAGTTTGAAAATCTTAGTTGCAGTACATGAGACTTAGTCACTCTATCTTAAATAAGGTTTTGTAGGCCTCACCATATATTACAAAAATTTAGCTAGAATGTGACTTCTTATTTAGACGCTTCATTTAGCCTATGCAAAGATTATTTGCTCCCTAAAGTCACTAAAAACTTTATAGAAAGAGTTTCAAGGAAATGCTCCAGTCAAGCATAAGTTTTCAGCATAAGTTAGTTCGTAAAGCCAGAAATTCAGTTTAGCAGTCGGGTGGGAAAATTTGTATGACTTGGTTTCCCATCTTTCCATTTAGTCGCACTATCCAAAGTCTCATGAATGTTATTATTCCAAGATAGGGAAACCAGGTAGTGTGTGTTTAGCTCAGTTCGTGTAACATGCCTCAGTTTCAAATCCCAGATATTCAGTCACAATTCAATTCGTAGGTGTCCTGTGCATTGTCTTAGTTTTCCTCAGTATCTCGGCCAAGTCAATATTATTCGAGGGACATAATGCCCCAAGGGAGAGATATACTATAATTCCCCAAGCTTCCACGACCTAAACCTTTCATCTTTTTTTTTTATGTAACGAATCCAGTTTGGAGTAGTGGGTACTAATAAATTAACCCTCAAGTCCCAATCTCAGCCGTACGCTATGTATCTAGGGGCTCAGTTCAGTTCATTATGTTAAGTTCATGTATCACATTTTAGGCTCAATTATGTTCTCATGTTCCCATTCATGTGTGTTCAGTAAAGGATCTCGAGCTTGAGATCAGAAATTTTGTATTCTTAAAAATATCTCCTATGAAAGGAGTGAAGAGGTTTGGCAAGAAGGGGAAACTCAGTCCCTGGTATGTCGGTCCTTGCCGAATTTTCAGCCATTTTGGAAAGGTAGCGTGCGAGCTTGAGTTGCCTTCAAACTTAGCTTCAATGCACCCAGTGTTCTATGTCTTCTTGCTAAAGAAATGCAAAGGTGACCCAATAGTCGTAGTCCCTATTGAGGGCATAGATATTCAGAATAGCCTCTCTTATAAAGATATCCCAGTTAAAATCCTTGACTATCGATTCATAGACTGAGGAACAAAGAAGTCCCTTTAGTCAAAGTTTTTTGGAAAAATCAATCCATTGAGGGGGCTACTTGGGAAGCAGAAGCAGATATGCGAAACAAGTATCCTCATCTCTTCTCCGCTAATTTAGACTCAGCTCAAGGTAATAATTTTCCATAAGCTTATTCAGTTTCATGCTCAGAGTTTTAGTACAAATTTGGTATCAATTACCATTGCATGTTCAGTCATATATTCATGAGTCAGTCCAGTCCTATATTCATGCATCAGATATGCATGTTCAGCATGAGAAACTCAGTTAATCAGTAATCCTAGTCATGCATTCATGAATTATGTTCAGCTATGTACTCATGTATCAGATATACATATTCAGTATGATAATCCAGTATATCAGAAATCTTAGTCATGTAATGTTTCAGATGTTTATGTCCAGTAAGTTCAGTCTACTAGTACTCTCAGCTTAGTCAATCTTATTTGAGGATGAATATTCCCAATAGGGAGATAATGTAAGACCCCACAAAATTTCTAGCTTAATTCAGTCCTTTAATCTTGTTAAGGGGTCCCAGACATAGAATATATTAGCTAAGTATTCAGACTTTGTGCCATTTTAGCCTTTGAAAGTTGGAAATCTTATTTTGAGACCTTTACGTCCATTAAATATTGATATTTGAGTTAATTTATGATCGGAAAGGTCAATAGATGCTCCCGGATAAGTTTTAGAATTTTCAGACCTCGTTTAGACCATGTTTGAGTGCCCAAAATAGTGGGTCGATGCGATGTCAATGCGTCGTGTCGACTATCGCATCGATAAGATAGTTTTCTCCCAATTTTAGTGGAAATTCCAGTAAACCAATGCGGACTCAACGCAGCGCATTGGCTATCGTGTCGGCCTGTGCGTCGGCAACACAGTTTATAGACATTAAAAGAACGCATCCTCAGGGTTAATTAGGTCTTTTTCCCACGCCCTTCAACCCCCAAAACACAAAATTAAACCCTTTGGAGAGGAATTATATTCATTTTTTCACAATTTCTCAAGAACAAGAACCCTAGGTGTTCAAATTTCAAATCAAGAACTCAAGAACTCACTATTAACTTTCAAAAATTCTTCAACTAAGGTATGTGAAGTGTTCATCCAAGGGTCCCTTCCACCCTTGGAGTCCAAGAAACCTTTTTAAACTTCTACTATGATTTATTTCATGATTTCCATGTTGGGTTTGATAATATCCATGTTTGAAATGACTAATTGGGTTTTAAATCCACGTTTTATGATAAGTTTCATGTGGGGTTACTTGATCTATATGTGTTATCATGTGAAATCATGCTAAGGCTTTCAAATTGTGAATTTGGTATTTGAAATTATATGCTCATATGTTAATTATTATTATGTGCGTATTTTATGCCTTTCAAGTGATTGATGAATTGAGCATATGAGTTGAATAGTGAAAGTATGTCATTTAAACATGTATTCCAGTTCATGTCATGCAAGTGTTTGTTAAAATGCACCGATGAATGAAGAATGATCGAATGCTTAGTTTACATATTTCAAGTTTGTGCCATGTCTCTTAATTTATGCTATCGAGTCCTAAGGATATTTATACCCGATAATTTAGCTGATTACCTAGAGCCATGGTCAGTCATAGAATAGTATCAGTCATATCACGATCAGTAGTATTCTCAGTCAGTTTCAGAACTCAAGAAACCTCAATAGTGTTCATAATTCAGTCACAGTACTCAGTGACCTCAGTAGAACTTGGTGCTCAGTCAGTTAATAGAGTTCAGTAGTATTTCATCAGTCCACAGAACTTAATTCAGTTCAGTCAAACAATAATATCAGTAATAGTTCAGTCCAACTTAGTACTGACTAGAAATCAATTCAGTGTCCATTCAGTTGGGATTAGGATTTAGCACCGAGCGAACCCAGGGATGGGGGAATTCCTGTCAGCAGAGGGTTTGACACCTAATAGCAATCCTTGAGTTACAGAACTACGTAGCTAGCGTAGGATGAGAGATCTTCCTGCCAGATATTATGAAGGTTGATACATCTCATTTGATTTATCCTGCCAGTGAGGGTTGATGAACTGTCAGAGAGGGTTAACTCACAACTTGTCTCTACCCATGGCACAGTATTAACACCCTTTCAACTGGGGTTATAGGTTGGACCTCACTCAGTTTAGAGAGGGGCATGTCGGTTAAATAATTACCTCCCATAATTTTAGTTTCAGATTAAATCTCAGTATAGATCTCAGTCCAATTCTATAGATTCAGGACTATCTGTTATAGTCACTTAATTCAGTTCAGTACGAAACTCAGTATAGTTCCACAGAATTCAAGACTGTCAGATACAATCATCTAGTTATCAATAATATAGTATTAGTAAATTCAGACCTCAATTAAACAGTATTCAGATTTAGTATCCAGTACTATTATGTTTTCAGTTACAGTTTTCGTATTCATGCATGTACTCTCATTTAGTCATACTCATGTTATTCAGTTAGTATTGTTCATGCATATGAACCCATGCATTTCAACCTACCTCACTGGGCATACCAGTATATTCAAAGTACTGACACATTATTTTCTTTTGCACTATGGTGTCTTATATCATAGGTTTAGACACACGGGCCCCCGAGCATCATTAGTAGATCAGACTTTCAACAGTCAGCATAGTGGTGATTCCTCATAGTTTGAGGACATGCTTATTATTTAAAGTATCAATTTTAGTATCAGTAGTCAGAGTTAGTTGATGGCTTGTCCCATCAACTCCATAGTTCATACAGTTTTAGAGGCTTTTCAAACTAAAGTATTTTCAGACGGTTGTTTAATTTTTCAGTACTTATATTCAGTTTTGGTATTTTGATATCGCATTCAGATTTATTTTGTAGATTTGAACATTATGGCATATATTTCCGCCTATTTTCGTAATCATTATAGTATTTACTACACAGTTATTGCAGCAGGTACCAGTCATGGGTTATCTTGTGGTCCTTTGGGATTGTGAGCACCGTGTAGTATTCGGGGTACAGACTCGGGGCATTACATCCCTACGAACTTTCCTAGTATGCCTTCAGATTGAGATATTGATTTTATTATTGATGTTGAGTCGGGGGCTAAGCCCATTTCTATTCTTCCTTATAGGATAGCCTCGACAGAGTTAAAGGAAATAAAGGATCAATTGCAGGAGTTGTTAGATAAGGGATTTATTTAACCTAGTGTTTCACCTTGGGGTGCGCCTGTGCTGTTTGTGAAGAAAAAAGATGGGTCTATGCGGATGTGTATTAATTATCGATAATTGAATAAGGTGATGGTAAAGAATAAGTATCCTCTTCCTCGCATGGGTGATTTATTTGATCAACTTCTGGGTGTGGCAGTGTCTTCAAAGATTGATCTAAGGTTCGGTTATCACCAGTGAATGATTAGAGCTTTGGATATTCCAGAACGTTATTCGAACTCGATATGGTCATTATGAGTTCTTGGTCATGTATTTTGGGTTGACCAATTCCCCTACCTCATTTATGGAGTTGATGAATCGGGTGTTTCGACCATATTTGGACTCTTTTTTTATAGTATTTATAGATGATATCTTAGTTTATTCCAAGAGTGAGATTGAACATGAAGAGCATTTGTAGATTGTGCTTTAGAGATTGAGAGATGAGAAGTTGCATGCTAAGTTCTCTAAGTGCAAGTTTTGGTTGGAGTATGTTTCTTTCTTAGTTCATGTGGTGACTAATGAAGGTATTATGGTTGATCCAGCTAAGGTTGCAACGGTTCGTGATTGGGATAGACCTATTTCTCCCGCTAAGATTTGAAGTTTTGTTGGCTTAGCCGGGTATTATCAGTGTTTTGTTGAGGGTTTCTCTTTCATTACAACCCATTTGACTAAGTTGACTCAGAAAAAAAGATTTCCATCTAGTGGTCTGATGTTTGTGAGTGACCTTTCAAAAGCTCAAGGATTTGTTAACTTCAGCTCCTATCTTGACTTTTCCTAAGGACGGCATGGGTTTTACCATCTTTTGTGATGCTTCAGGTATTGGGTTAGGTATTATGTTGATTTGGAAGGGCAAGGTAATTGCTTATACATCTCGTCAGTTAAAGCCTCATGAGAGGAATTATCCTACCCATATTTAGAGATGTGCACAATTGTGTTTACCTTGAAATTGTAGAGGCACTACTTGTATGGAGTCCATTGTGAGATCTTCTCAGATCATCATAGCCTTCAGTACTTCTTTGCTAGAAAGATCTTTATATGAGGTAGCGTCGTTGGCTTGAGTTGCTTAAGGATTATAACTTGACTATTCTCTGTCATCAGGGCAAGGATAATATAGTTGCGAATGACTTAAGCCGGAGGTCGACTAGCATGGGTAGCTTAGTGCATCTTTTGACTCAGGAGAGGTCGTTGGCCTTAGAGGTTTAGTCTTTGGCTAACCTAATGGTTAGGCTTGATATTTTGACACTGGGACGTGTTTTGGCATTTATGAAGGGTAGATCTTCTTTGATAGAGCAAATTTGAGCTCATCAGTTTGATGATGTTGGATTGAGGTTGATTCGAGAGCAGATGTTGATTGGGGTGGTTAAGGAAACCTAACTTGATTTAGATGGAGTTTTGAGGATTAGGGGTTGAGTTTCTGTGCCGAGAGTGGTGATTGGATTAGGTTGATCTTGGAGGAGGCTATTGTTCCAGATATTTTATCTATCTAGGTGTGACTAAGATGTATTGTGACTTGAGACAACACTACTGGTGGGGTGGTATGAGGCGAGATATAGTGGATTTTATGGCTCGTTGCTGATGTTTTCAGTAGGTGAAGGCTAATCATATGAGACCTGGTGGTTTGCTTCAGAGGTTACCCGTTCCTGAGTGGAAGTGGAAACGCATCACCATGGGCTTTGTGACTGGTTCACCTCGTATATCTCATAGTTTTGACAGTGTTTGGGTCATCATGGATTGATTGACCAATTCAGCTTATTTTATTCTGGTTCAGGTCTCATTCAGTGCTGAGAGGTTATCCCCTATCATTATTTATGAGATTGCGCGTCTTCATGGTGTGCCGGTGTCCAGTGTTTTAGATTGAGGTTCTGTGTTCACATCTCATTTTGAAAGATATTTCAAGATGAGTTGGGTACTCGGGTTTATCTTGGCATAGCATTTCACCCCAGACTGATGGCTAGTCAGGAGGACTACTCAGGTGTTAGAGGATATGCTCCATACGTGTATGATGGATTTTGGTGGCCAGTGGGAGCAACATTTGGCTTTAGTAGAGTTTGATATTTTAGAAATGAGACCTCGAGATGCAGACTTTCTTTATGAGTGTTGGGATAAAGCCTGGGTCATTCAGGATAGACTTAGAGCGGTTCAGAGTAGGCAGAATTGTTATGCTGATCGTTGACTTCGTGCCTTGAGATTTGGTGTAGGTGATCATGTTTTCCTCTGAGTTTCACCCATGAAGGGTGTGATGAGGTTTGGGAAGAGGGGCAAGCTTAGCCCAGGTATATTGGTCCATTTGAGATTCTTCGGACTGTTGTGATGTGGATTATGAGTTGGCTTTGTCCCTTGATCTATCAGTTTTTCATCCAATTTTTCATGTTTGTATGCTTCGTCATTATATTCCAGAAGAGTCTCATGTCATTCACTGGGAGTCGGTTCAGTTAGATGAGTGGTTGTCCTTTGTTGAGGAGCCAGTTTCCATTTTGGCTAAGGATGTTAGGCAGTTGCGCTCTAGAGTGATCCTTGTGGTTTAGGTCCACTGGCAATATCGACCTATAGATGAGGATACTTGGGAGGTTGAGTCTGATATACATAGTTCCTATCCCCAGTTTTTCATTGATTCAGGTATTTTCTTGCCTTAGTTCAAGGACAAACTAGATTTTTAGTGGTGGATGATGTAACGATCTAAAAATTTGATGAAATATGTGAAATTTGTGATTTTATGTAATTTGACTATTTTAACTCTCCCCGTAGTTGCATTATGATATTTCTGGAGTGTGGGAGTGATTGGAATGATTTTCGATGTATTTTGGCATCATTTATACAATATTGTGATTTTTGATTGCTTCGAGAGCTTATTTTGGACCTATGTGGATATATTTTTATCCGTGTGATGGATGGTTGAATGGACTGCGCCAACATCTCTAGAATATCAAGTTTAGTCTAGGTAGACCTTTGGTTCGGGTCCCGGTGAACCTGAGCTCATTTCGACCTATTGGTCGGAAAGTTGAAAAATTAGAAATATAGGTATGGGACCCACATTTGACCGAAACAACTTCGAATGGAAAATCCGACTTCGCCAGCAGATCCGGAAATTTTGGACACCCCGTCGAACTTCAAATTAACTTTTAAAAACAAAAATCTGCAACTATAGCAGATTTTCTGCTAATATATAACAGATTTTCTCCTATTTTTGGTTCATTTTGCTCATTTTTCATCTTGCATCTTGAGAGTTAAACCTAAAATAGTGTGGGAGTTTGGAAAGCTAGATTAACACCTTTTTCTTGGTTTTATTATGGATTAAATGTAAGAATTCACTCATTTCTTAGTAATTTCTTGATTAATTTCATAAAACCCCAAAAATCTTAGGGCATGATTTTAAACCCAAATTTCACTCCTTTTCACTTGAATAATATTTTTATCTTATAATTACTAGTTTTTCATCAATTTAAACTTTAAAACAACTCCGATTCTTGACTTTAACCAGGATTTCAAAGATTTTACCTGATAAAGCTCAAAAATAATTTTTCTTCGATTTAAACCCCATTTTTTACTCGATTTAACTTGGGTTTTCAGATGTAGGTTCCTAAAAATATGAGAAACTTATTTTTGAAGTAAAATTTTGATTTTGCTCTTCTTTTTCAGAAACCCATTTTGGAGGTCCGTTTTGACCCCGAACCAAAAGTAGTCAATATGGGTGTCGTTGGTTTTGTTTTGATGCATAGATTTTATATTTGATATTTTTAGTGGAGTTCGGAATTGTTCATGAAAAGTAAGGTTGCGGGTTCAAGTATAGCAGACCGGTTTCAGCTTTCGAGGTAGGTTATGGCTTAACTCTTTCAGACTGGGTTGGGTAGTAAATGATGGTACAAAATGCATGTTAGGGTGGAAACTAATCATGAAAAATGATTATCTATGTGTTGTGCCCGTGTGGAGGCTTATATGAGATGTAATTGTCAAAATTAAGATATTATGTGATATGTGTGATTGTGTGGGGTCCTATGTGATATTGATAGCCTTGAATACATATGAATAATTGTATTGTGTTGTTAAAATGCTAATGTGGTACCATTGATGTATTGTGATTATATTCACACTTTATTGGAAAATGAGACGTGAAAATTCATGGATGATACGAAAATAATGAGCGAATATTGACGCATGTGGTTGTGGAAATATATCATTGTGGTTGGTTATGGAAATATATCATGTGGTTGTTTGTGGAAATACTCATTGTGATTGGTTGTGAGCATTACATCTTTATATCATACTCATTCATGAAATATTGGTACCACCGTGGCAACATCTGAGAAACACTGGCAATACCTTTTTAAAAGATATTGTAACACCTTATAAAACTCTTTCCAAGGGATGTGCTAGAAAGGAGATATGAGATATGTGGATTGAATATGGGTTGACGAACCCCCCATGGGTCCTGAGTTGGGAGGTTTGCCTCTTTAGGTGTATACGGGGATTGTGCGACGATCTCGGAGGCTGTGCGACGACCTCGTGCATCATCATTATATACATTGCACTTAATTTATTATGTTATGCTGTGTTGTATTGGCATATTGACTTGTCATCTATGTATTTATCGTATCTTCTTTTACTTGTATTTGATGATCTTACATATGCATGTTCCGCTTGTTCTTTTTATATGTGATATAATATGTACTTTTGTTCTATACTGGTGTGATGTTGCAATATATGTGAGATATATTATAACTGATAGTGCAAGCGGTGTAGGCTATAGTTGTGGGATATTTTCTGATTGCAGGTGACGTGTCCTTAGTGTATATTTTGTGTACTTTATATATCTCTTTTCTTGGTCGGCCTATGATACCTACTGAGTACAAGTGGACCGTACTCATGCCTACTGTGCCCTTTCGGTGCAGGTCCTAGATCGAGTGTGCCTCAGCTTGCTTGACTCGGGCGATGTTGGAGCTTCCAAGGTAGCGGTTGGATATTTATGCGTCCAAAGTTTACCTCTATCTTTCTACAATAGTTATGTCTTTATTAGTATTCAGAGATAGATATTATTCATTTGTGGTTATTTTTCCAATGTATTTGACTCTTGGATTGTATTAGTAGTTCTTACACTATTGACACCTGGTTTTGGGCATGATTGGTATTTTGCATAATTTTATTTCGCATTGTTATAATTATTTATATGGTTCGGCTTCATTCTAGAAGCCTTACCTTGAGATATTTCTATTTTTTCTCATTTCATATCAGTTTGGGTAATAGGCTTACTTGTCAAGGTACGCCGCGACAAGTGCCATCATGATCCTAGTTTTTGGATCGTGACGCATGCACAAACATAAATTTAAGCAACATTACAACACCAACCAAACATTAATAAATGCAGTCACAACTGCTACACAAGCACAAACATAAATTTCAGCAAAAATAAAGTTACAACTGCTTAATCATTAACCAAAAATGAGTGAATACATCTTGTTGCCAAATACATTTACAAAAAGATCACTACTGTTAAACTATATATAGTTACAAAATGCAGTCAAAGCTGCCACCAATAAATTGTTCTTAAAGTAATCACAGCTGCCAAAATCAGTGAACTACCAAAAAAGTAATTTTAAATGCAGCCATAGTTGCCAACTCAGCTGCTAACATCAGTAAACTACCAAAAACATAGTTTTAAATGCAGTCACAACAGCCAACATTTATATAAGAAAAACTATTAGTCTACACCAACTTCTTATAGAGATTGAACATTGGAGCTTTCTTGACTCAAGTGTGCAGCTTTGGACCTTGTTTTCATTTGTTTTTTGCCTCTCATTTCTTGTAGTTACCTGAGGTCATAGCTTTTTTCCCTCTCCATTTCACACCAGTTTTTGGTGTATATCCAAGATTCCAGTCACAACTGCTGAAGACTTGGTAGTTTTGAATCTCCCACTAAGTATTTCCGACTGCTCAAATGAAAAAAATGATAACATTTATATAAATTGTAGTAAATAAAATTTAGATAGTAAAGGGACTGATAGTAAATGTAGTAGTAAACTTACATTAATAATTGTTCATCCATTTTGTGCGTGAAGTATTCCCATTCCAATCATTCTTGGTCTGTCAGCACACTAAAAATAACGAAAAAAAGATATTTAGTATAAGGTAAGCATAATTAGTTTACAACACACATATTAAATAAAATACCTTTTCTTTAGAATACTTAGGTCTACCCCTTCCTCTTCCAGTTGAAACTTTTCTTTTTCCAACAGTAGGTGTTGCACTTGGGATTGCACTAGCAGATAAACTTAGTCTAGAATTTGAATTAGTGCCAGCAGCAGGTGCACCTGTTGGCCATTTTATTTTGTTGTGACCCTTGCTATGGCAAGTGTTACATGACATCTCAATCCCTCTCTTAGATAGCTTTCCAGTTTTCTTTTTGGTTTCACCTTATTCTTTCTTCCTATTATTTTTAGTCCTACCTGGCATCTTCCTAACAAGAGGTGGCATACTAGAGATATTATGTGATTGTGGCAACATCTTCATATTCAAAACTGGTTGAGTTAAGAAATTGTATGTGTTCATGTAAGTTTCTCTATTGTACTAGTGAGAGATGTAGTTTACTGGTTCTAATTTTTTATGGTAAAGAGTAGCCACTGCATGAGGACATAGTATACCCTTCAACATCCATGCTCTACAACTGCAATATTGTCTAGGAAGATCCATAATATGCCTATACCTCTATCAAGCACCTCATACCCTATATCAGAATTCCATTTTATGTTGCACTTCATAGACCTTGTTGTATTATCATTTAGTACTTTCATAGCCATTGGAGAAATGTCACTGATTAAAGCATCACAAAAATTCCTCATCTGTACACTCTTTTCATCATTTTTACCCTTATCTCTTCTAACATTGTAATTATTATGTTGTGCGTAGCTCCTAATATCCATGCATTAAAACATTCTGTCATGTTGTTGTCTACAATATCACACTTTTTTCCAATGCTAAAGTAAACCTTGCTCCATCTCTCTAAATTAAAATACATCAACTTATCTAGTATTTCTATCAACTTATCTAGTATTTCTCCCCCCCCCCCCCAACATCTTCATATAACTAATGTTGTCCCTAAGCTCAGCCTCAAAGGTAGATCTTGCACACCTCCAAAAATATTTTTTCTTCTCAATACCTCTACATATAGCATCTTTTGACCAGTTTACAAGAACATGCCTTGCACACATTCTATGTTCAGCATTTGGTAAATATTTAGTTACAATAATTTCTAATCCCTATAAAAAATAGAAATAGAAACAGTTACAATAGAAATAGAAAAATAGTAATTTCTTACCTTTTGCATGTCTGTTATCACTATCAAATCTGTCCCATCTCCCAGTGAAGATCTTCTTTTACAATCTTGATAAACCAACTTCAAGTGGTCTTATTTTCAATCTCAACCACTGCCCATTCTAGTGGCAACATTTGATTATTACCATCTTTACGCACAACAACTAATAATTGTTCTTTTGTCACTCCTTTTAAAAAAACATCCATCCAAACCAATGCACTTCCTACAACCAGCTAGGAAGAACTTCTTCATTGCATCAAAAAATATGTAGAAGCCTTGAAATTTTTTCTTCCATCTTCAAATATTTCACCATGAAGCTTCACTACACATGTACTACCAGGATTTGATCTTAACAACCCATCTCTATAATCTAAAATTCTCTCAAATTCTAGATTATAGTCACCCATCAGTTCTGCAATCACCTTATTTTTGGCTCTCTTACACATTGTTCTTCAAACATGTAAATCCAGTTCCTTCTTAATGAGCAGCTGAAACTCAAAAATTCTAATATCTGGTTGTTTCTTTATCGTCTCATTGAAGTGGCTGGCTAAGAACTTGATATTACAAAGTTTGTTCCTATTGGTAGAATCATACTTATGAAATGGATTATAGGTCTTCACAACAAAGTTCGTGGACCTAGAATTAATGTACCATAAAGAAGCCATGGACAACCAGTTGTACACCTAATCCTTACCCTTGTAGGTTCATTAACACATCTTTCAATTTTAACATGTTCAACAACAACATATTTAGTAACAACAGCTCTAAATTCATTATCACTTTCAAAAACTAGTCCTAACTCCCACACAACTTTCTGACAGTCTAAACTATATACAACTCTATTAACTTTTTTCCTCCTTCTAGCCTTATCTCTATGTTCGACTTCATCTTCTTCACCAGTTACATTATCTGAATCAGTTTCAAAGCTGGCAGCTTCATCTGATGGGCAAAAAGGTTCATCACCAGATAAATTACCCTCTAAACTATTTCTTTCACCACCTACAGATTCATCGTAGCCAGTATCTGGTCCCTTTCTTTCAGTTCCTAACTTAACATGTTCAGGAATTACTGGTCTCTCTCCCCTCTTTCTTGCCTTTCCTTTCCTCTTTTCTTTCCTAAGACCTCTTAACTCTTCATCCACATATTAATCCACATCACCTCCAATCTCTACACCTCCATCAATAAATTCTACATCTAAATCTATAACAGATTCAGAAGGTGCAGCAGTAGAACTAGTAAGAGCAACAGTAGAACTACTATGAGCAACAACTATAGGAGAAGAGACATGAGCAGTAGGTTGAACAGTAGGTTGGATAGTAGGAGGAGAAGAAATATAAGCAGTAGGTTGGACAAAAGAAAAAGAAGAACTATGTGTAGTAGGTTGGACAGTATGAGGAGAAGAAGTATGAGCAATACATTGAACAAAGGGGAGGGCATCTTCACTATTTTTAGATGTCTTGTCAACATTCTTAATGTCATTTTTAGTTTCTTTATCAAAAGATACACCACTTTCCCCCTCCACATTCCCTTCCCCATCATTTACATATTCCAAAAAAGGTGGGGCCAGCTCAGGGTCAGCAACCACGTGACACACAAAAGCTTCCAAAATTTTTCATTACCTAATTTCTTTGAAATCTCAATTGTGTCCTTGTCTGGCCTAATTTCTTTTAAATTAGAATACTTAGGCAGTCTGACATATAGTAAGCATTCTCGGATCATACCCTAAATACCTTACATAATCCCTAAATTCAAAATTAGACAGCTTAGCTATATCAACATCTAAAAATTCAGTAACTTGTCCACCCTCATATCTTTTTCCTTTTTTCCCTTTAATTTACCCTTATTAAGAACTCCAGCATGATAAAATCTTAAAGTGATCAGTTGAAAACTCATTTTATAAACCTGAAATCATTGACCACAAAAACACAACAAAGATACAAGTCTCACAGTACACAAGCAAAAAGTTATAGTATTGATGCAACAATTACAAGTCTCACAAGTTATATTATCACAAATTGAACCATTTATATACACAAAATAAGCCTCACGGCTCATATTGTTACACATTGAAGTACATAAACAAACTATAACACATTAATTTTGAAGATAAATTAAAGACAGCAAAAACCCCTAATTCAAAATCCTAATTCAAAAGCCTAGTCAAAACCCTAGTAAAATCGAATAATGATAAATGTCACGGGTTATATTATCATATATTGAGCATCTAAATAAATTAAAATAAATTAATTTGGAAAGATTAAAGACGGCAAAATCCTAACTCAAAAAACCCTAGATCGAATTTAGGAACTAAAATAGATCCTAGATCTACTATATTTAGGAACAAAAAAGGGTAACCTTTTAACTGAAAATCAGTAGTTCCTAGATAAGTGATCGTAAACCTTAGTGTTTATCCTAGATCGTACCACCTCCATTGAAATCAACCGAATCAACTTCAAATGAAAAGAGATAAAAATAATTTTCGCTTGTCAACAATGAAATACACAGCAAATTGAAATCAACCGAATCAACTTCAAATGAAAAGAGATAAAAATAATTTTTGCTTGTCAACAATGAAATACATAGCAAAATTATTGTTTATCTCTTCTATCGGGTTTAAATTTACTAAAAAAAATAAAAAGAAAAGAGAGATGGAGAATCTTCTATAGGGTTCCAATTTTTGCTCTCATCATATTGGGGCTTTTCATTTGGCCTTTCTTTTTCATCGAGGTAGGGTAACATATTAGGGTTGGGTCGGGTCGGGTTGGATGGGTTAAAATAGATGGGTTGGGTTAGTTTTTTTAATAAAATAAAAAAATTAGATTAGACACGTGGCATCACAAGAGGGCGAGTGGAGTGTACTCCACTTATTAAACTTGGGCATGGGTGTCGTGGGGAGGTAATAGTATCATATTTATATAGTTTAGGTGTGTAATAGGTCACTTTTATAGCTTAGGTGTGACCTAGACTTCATGTGTATAGTTTGGGGTGGAAACGATGATTTTTTCCTTTTTATTATTTTATTACTATTATACATACCCACGCGATGTGCGGATAATATTAAAGTATTATTTCTAATCATTTCATATCTGAATGTTTCGTTTGTGTATCTTAAATCATATTACATTAAAGAAAAATTCAACAATTATATTATTTCTCAATGAAATGCAACAAAAAAAAATCTAACGCACCCATCTTTCACCCCTACCCCACCTATTTCAAGATCAAATGATCCACCTTTTTATCCGCTTGGAGGACTAACTCGGATTAAAAATATAAAAATTTTACCACTCCCCGACGTTTTCACCCATACCCACCCCAATCACATATAACACGTGCGTTGCACGAGGTTCTTGAGAAATGGCGGTAAGAAAAGTGTATGTCTCTTGACATTGTACTTTGGCCTTTTTAAAAATAATATCTATTAAAATGGAAGCATGGCAAGTTTCAGAATATCAAATTAATGTAAATATACTTGTAGAAATGTAGTCGAAAACTTCGATATATAAAACGTTGAAAGAACAGGAGAATTCCTTTTTCTGAAAAATTCTTATGGATAGAGGAAGTGTAAACATAATAGATTAATAGATCTTTAAAATCAGTTATATATACTACTATACAGATTTCTCTTTTCCCCCTAAAACAAAAATCATACAGCATGTTGAATACTTATCCATTTTATGTTGCTTAGGCTCGTAAGGTTTATTTGATAATAGGCTCTCAAAGTAGTTCTATTTGTTTGGATTGGCTTATTTAAAGTGTTTTTTTAGCCAAAATAGCTTTTGAGTAGTTTTGTAGTGTTCGGGTAATAATAAAAATTAGTTTTAAGCTAAAAAGACAAAAATAAGCTAAAAGTTATAAGCTCATTTAAATACCCTAATATTTTATTTATAAATGTTTGCTTTCTTCTCTTGCTGCTTTCTCCAATAAGTGTTCTCACCGCAACTAACATGCAAATTACATCTGAAGAGCAAGAACAAAATTTATGTTATAAGTATGTATTAGATAAGTTTAGAGTTATATATTAAAGTCGTTAAACTGTACTTATCAACGATAGTGTCAGTGGTTAAAGTATCCACCTCTTCCAAGGATGCAAAGCCCTTTGAAAAATTTAGGGTGAGAATGCCATTGTCAGAGAGTAAAATAAAAGTTATTTCAACTTTTTAGTGAACTTAAGAGTAGTTGGGATTCATTTGGTCCAAGTGTCCGTTGATAATTTAATATCTCTTACATGGTAATAAGAAATTATGCCACTTTTTAATATGATTGCTGAGAAGTGTTGTTTGTAATTTTCCAAGCAAGTGTGCATAAATAAAAGAATTGTAAATAAATAAACAATATCATACAATTTGAAAATGTTTTACTTCATCATCAACTAATATTATATTATAGTCTAATAAACACCTTCATGCTTCGGGTTAGAGTATGTTCCTACGGGCCATGCTGAATTACCAAGACCTTCACCACCAAACAGATGAATACTTTTGAAGCTTCCTACTTAGAACACATCCATTTTGTGAAGAACCTGAAATGGTTAGGTCGGTGGGAAAAAATAGAATAATAATACAATATACATTTTACTACAAGTTACGTACGGAGGTGTGTTAACCGAACAAAATCTTAGAACCAATAGCTCTGGTTTCTTCTTCACGGGCAAATTAAAACCTTTGTTTCTTTGGTTTAAGTTTTCCATGGCAAGTAGAAATTGCAAGTGAATGAGCTATCAAAATGACAAGAAGAATAACAAGAAATGAAACAGTTACATTTTAAGGTAGTAATTTGAAATGATTTGCAATGTATGGCAATACGGAGAGGGATCATATAAAACTACAACACAAATGTCGTAAAGTAGAACTTATTATATATATCAGAATATGTGTATGAAGAAGTTAATCAAGTTCACAGCGGAACAATGGTGAGAGTCTATCTGTATACGGTCATGTTTACTTAGCAAGTGAAATTGGAGGCTAGAGAATTTAGTGGAAACTTACAATTCGAGATTGTCGTAGGCAGATGTCGCTGATAACTTTGGAAGTAGAATAGATTGAAACAACTTAGGAAGTAGAGCAGATGAGCGTGAAAGTCATGGCGCCAAGAACCTTTTTACAAAAACCAAAATAGATAAGTATGTAAACAATAGTTAAGTCGCGAAGGGGTATCTTTCTTAACGTATGGACTCAAATTTCAGTTATAGGAAGAACTTATGTAATAATAGTTGTTAAGACAAGCTCATCAACTCACCTCAACGCACCCTCACTAAATCAAAGTAAAAACTAAGAGGTAACGTCTAATATAGCAGTTGCATAAAGGAACTTATAACTTGAATTGCTAGATGGAAATAGAGAAGTGGAAAGCCACAAATATATCTGTGTGAAATTCATAACTTTTTTTTTCAGACGAAACGAAATAAGGAACACACATGGTGTTGACATGAGTTGAAGTACAAAGGTATGAGTGTGAAATTAAACTAATAAATGGCACTATGACAGTTTCATATAAAGGAAATTACAACTTGAATTGTTGGATGAAAATAGAGAAGTGGAAACACAAAAAAAAATTGCGAACCCAAATAAGGAATGCATATAATGCAGTTTTGATGTGTGTGATAGCAAAGTTATGACCCATACCATAGCAGTTTCATATAAAGGGACTTACAACTTCAAATACCTGGAGAGAAATAGAGCCATAAAAGCATCTGATTTAAATGCTAGCATCTGAAGTAGATTGAAACAATATTGACATTGACATTGAAAGAAATTTAAACATAAGTTTCAACAGCATAAAGTGTTTAAAGTTGATATCTAATCACGAAAGTTTGAAAGTGTGGCGATTGCAAAGTAAAGGACATATACTTGGTATCCTAACAGACAAAATGGAAGAGAAGATGGAAGATTATTTGGTTAGTTCCATCGCATTTGGTCAGAAGCGTCCATTGGTATCTCTTCAGAATTTTGTAGCACAACTGTATAGGGTTGTAGAGCCAAATGGAATAGGGTATTTTTGGAATTTAGTTAATTTCATTTTAAATAAATGAGTTAGGGTTTTTCTTAGTAATTTCAAGTCAGTGAGTTCATGCTTTTAAAGTAGTGTAGAAGATAGATTAAGAAGACACCCAAAATTGGATTTACTTTGTTTGGACAGACCATATGCTAGCCATCTAAATCAAAATGTTTATACAGAAAAACAATACGAGACAACCCAGTTATAATCAGTGGACAAGATTAAATTATATTCACCAATATGAGTAGAAAACATTAATAAAATGAGTAAGCAAACGCAACTGAGAAGCGTAGGATAACAATTCATATTTAATTCGACTCTTTAAAAAGAAAATCATAGAAAGATTCACGATAGTTTTTCAGTCACATATAACATAGATTATATCAGTGGGGAAGCAACATCGAGGAAGAGCATGAGAAGAGCGTGCTATCATATGACAGTAGTTAAATTGAAAAGAACTTACAACATGAATTCGACGGTGAACGATTTATCTGAAGTTTAACAATGAAATTAGACAATAGGAATTGAGATAATGCCATAAATCTGATAATAAATTGCAATTCATAAACTATTTTAATAAAAATGAAGACCCTAAAAAGTTAGAAAGTTTGGTAGAGAAGTAATAGGCCATTACCTGTTTGGCTAACAGAAGATGGAAAATAGGAAGAGTAGGCCGTGAAGGCACTTTCATCGTATATATATCATGTGTGCTTGCAAATCTAGATAGTGAAATCGTACTTCTCTTGGCCGAGAGCAACTTTTTGGCAAACCATGGATTCATGTTTGAAGCTTAGTGTTGTTTGTAGGGTTAGTTTTTTTTAACAACGTTTTCAACTTTTCATGTCTGAAGCGTGGTGTTGTTTGAAGCGTTAGTTTTTTTTTTTTTTACTTTAATTTAATGAGGTATTTAATTAGTTAATAATAGGTTATTTTAGTATTTTCACTTTAAGTTTTTTGTGTTCATGCTTTTAAGATAGTATGATATATGATATATATAGAGAGAGATTCTTTATTATATTATTCACAATTTAAAGATCATAGATTACTAATATTCTCCCACATCCCACCTCTAACGAAATTTATATGAGTAAAAATAATCATGTAATTCAAAAAAGCTTTAAATTTCATGTTTTTCTTTGTTTTATTGTTTACAATCTAAAGATTTTTTATTATAAAAAAATAATTTTTTATTCTAATGTAAAATTTATAATTAGTAACATGTATATGATAGTGTCTAATTGCTTCATTATATTCTAAAAATTAGTTCACCCCTGCCCCCCCCACTCTTCCACCACCAATCTGCAATTCACTACTAGAAAAAGGGGCTATTGCGACGGTTGCAAAATCGTCTTCATAGCCTCCAAAACCGTGCCAATAGATGTATAGCGACGGTTAGAGAACCATTGCTACTGAAGGCGTTACCATAGCTCAAATGCGACGGTTACAAAAATCGTTGCTACATCCCTGTCTTTAGCGACGGTTTTGTACATTGACCATATGGGACGGTTTGAGTGGTGTTGGGACGGTTAATAACCGTTCCTATAGATATACTATAGCCACGGTTATATATTTGCTTAGGGGACGATTTTTGTGGCTATCGAGATGGTTATTGGAACGGTTTTAAACCGTCCCAATAACGTATATTGCGACGGTTTATGCTATTGCGACAGTTGTAAAACCGTTCAAATAGATCCTATTGGGACGGTTTAAGCTATTGCGACGGTTTTAAAACCGTCCAAATAGAGCTTATTGCGACGGTTTACTGCTATAGCAACGGTTGAAGGATTGTTCATTAATACATATTGTGACGTTTTTATGATATTGCGACGGTTCATTAAAAATGCCCTATTAATAAATTGCGAAAATTTTTAGGCTATTGTGACGGTTGTTAAATCGTCCCTATAACCTTATTGCGAAGGATTTTTAAGCTATTGGGACGGTTTGATTTATGTTGGAACGGCTACCTTTTGTGACTAAATTATATAAATCGTCCTATAAAGCTTTTTAGGATGGCTATTTTGTAAGCTATTGTGATACTTAAACATGAACTATAGCAACGGTTAATTTTGTCCACCAATAAGAAACCAAATATTTTTTGACCATTCAAAAAAATCAAAACATATATACACAAGTTTTAAATGTTCAAAAATAAATGATGTTAGAAACTACTCGGTTAGATGTGATCGATCCCCAATCAAAACATACATAAGTTTTCCAAATAGCGAGCTAGTGTGACATGAAGCCAATGTGCTCGATATCTAGGTCAGATCCAGTTCATCAATTTCGTTACCACTGCCATCTTCTATGTCATGATCACCTACAACAATAAGAAAAATAAAATTAAAGTTGAGCAACAAACTACACAACAACAAAAACAAAAGCTGATCTAGAAGTGTTAAAACATTCTTAATTCATTGAACCCATGGTGTTGGAGCTCCCGCGACATATGAAGGCAAAAATGAGACAGAGAAGTTCACAAAATTATGTGTTAAACCACCGACAGCACTCCATTGTTAAATCTCAATCAAAGTACTCTTTCCTGCTGACACACTCTTTATCAACTATATTTTCACATAGGTTAAGTATTCCATTGAATCTCAATTTTTACCTTCCTATATATATACACACACACACACACACTTTCCTAGTTTACACGCATCAGCCAAGAGGATTCATGAAGGCAACTCAAATACATCTAGCTGTAGCCATTCTATTAGTGACAACCACCGTCGCAACTCCTAATTAACACTCGCATGATACACTTCATTATATATATTGATTCTCCTCGCAACATATATATATGACAGATTTGAGCAATAGAGGAAAATTTACAGCCGTGTAAATGCTATAAATTACAGAAGGATGATAAACCTTCGAAGATGAATTTGCTCTTTTGTTTCTTTTCTTCATTATATTGTACCTAAGATCTTCCTTACCTTTCTCTATCTATCAGGACACTTGTTTCAGTTCAATGTACTGTATATCCCACAAAACCTGCTCTCTTGGGCTCTAGGGAATGAAATGGATGTTGTTTTTACCTCTAGGGAATGAAATGGAGGTTGTTTTTGCCAAATAGACTAAAGAAGAAATATATGGTAACAGAAGAGTGGGTGCACATTCTAAGGATTAGATATTCTATTACTACTTAATTCATTCCTGATTTCTGTCTTTTTCAACATCTCAACAGCCAGCCACCTTATTGTGAATTATATAATGCATGTGTAAGAGACACAGCAGGGACTGGAGGGAAGAACCTTTTCTTCTCAAAGAGGACGACCTAGAGTGTACGATCTAAGGGGCTAGCGGGATAAGGTCAATATACCCCACTGGTGCAGGAATCCTTCTCCAGTTGGAAAGGTATTCACATCCCTACTTTGCAACTCCATACGGCCTCCACAAACCCATAGAGATACTTTTGGAATAATTTTTCCTCCTCATCCTCCATATAAAGACCAATATTTTCACAAACTTAAGTATCAAACAGAGAAGTTCACAAAATTCTACCTATGATATAGCAAGCAGCAAATACCAAACCTAACATGAACTCACTACAAGCAGTTGTAATATCGAAAGCCAATGGATTGCTTTTGCAGCTAAGTGCAAAAGTAACACGTTATCACATGATCAACAGATGCAGCCATCCCATCAACAGGTTTAGTCATCATATCAACAGATGCAACCAATAAAAAAATGGAAAAAGTGAAGAGAAGAATAACACACAGTAGTGAACATCCCACATAATCACCAAACATAACTTGGCACATAGTTACGAACCAGAAATAACCATTTAATACATTCCAACAACAATAAACTATGTCAGCCACCAAAATAACAGGAGTATAATTCAGAATTTCAAACACTAACCTTGATTGTTTCTCCCTGTAGCTGCTACTATAGAAGTCGATTCCGATGGTGAAGGAATGGTCAATGCTGCTAGTATGTTAGGATCAATTATTCCTACATTCTGAAGCTAAGCAATTACATCTACAACAACTTCTTTTCGAATGGTTATCTTCTGTTCCTCGATCTGATCCTCCATTTTTCGCATCCTTTCTTGCATTTGTTGAACAACATCATTTGTGGCATTTAAAGATGATTCAGATCCATCATTTAATATTTTCAAAGAAGTCTTTGTAACCCCCCCTCCAAGCAGTGTTACACGTCCCGGATGTTCAGCACCCATGATGGCTAAAAATGCATCAACGGGCTATTCATTTGAACCCTGTTGTGTTTCAATTTCCTCCATTTGAGCCTAATAATCATATTCAAAAGCACATTTAAATAATTATAAATTAAGAACTGATCATTTATGTCTATATAAACTTGAAAAAGATATGTTTCATACAATTTTACTCGTGGTATCTTTATTAGACGTCTTATATATACGATCAAATTTTCTTGCTCTTGTCTTCGCAAACATCTCTTTTAGCGATCAAGTTCTCCCCTTCTCATTTTCCTATTCATATGATATTTAGTGGATATCAAAAACTATCTAAATGACAAGTTATAACTAAATAATAAACAAGAGAAGACACCAATTTGTTGCGAACTACAGCAAAACTCTTCTTCCCAGTAGTGTGTGGATTCATCAACTTCTTCCGATTCTCAGCATTGGTTTTGGACATTTTCTGAAAGTATGAATCAGTAACGTTAACAATAGTAATAAAATTCTTCATTTGTTGCACTAACTGTAATACATTTTACCTGGAATTTTTCGGACTTCCAGTACATGAGGAGCTCTTTAAATTGACATTTCGGCATATTTTCGGGCCTTTTCAATAATTGAACTTCATTATTTTCCCATCGATCGTAATGATCTCTCTTCAACTCCCTTCTGTGTTTTCTTTAAGATTCTCGGATTTTTTTCCAAAACCTAATCTTTTGCGGCATTAGGAATATCATATTTGGCCTACAAGTTGGTTCCGTTCAGTTAGAATAACAAAAAAAATGCACTTTTAATTAAGAAAATGAAAAGGGTAGAACACCAACCTTGGTATAATCCTATAACTCCTGTTTAGTATCCATATGCCTCCAATCGAATATATCTAACGGGCAAAGGGTCGCTTTCCTCGCCAGTGTGCCTATGAAGCTGCTCAACTCACTTACAGCTTCATCTGTAGGACTAACAGGTTGGTTGTTCTGGTTTAATGTGATCAATTGTTTCTCTTGTCGGGCGTGTACCTTGTGCATTTGTGTTTTGCCTCTTATTTTTCTAGTTGAAGGCCCTGCCGCTATAAAAAAAATAGCAGAAATTAGACGTCATAAATGAATTCAATAAGTTTCTAAGCTATATATTACCTTGTGCTTCAGATTGTTCAGCTATTGTAGAAGTGGTTGAATCTGTCGTTTAGACCTGATCTTGTACAGGTTGATTATCTTCTGTATTTTGCTCCTCTACCACATGGTGATCCACTATAGATTATTCAATTTCTCTAGATGGTAGTGTTGGTGGTGCTACTGGTAGCTGCTCTTGTTCAATTAACTTTAGGAGATTTTCTTTTTTCGATCGTATAGCTTGAATAGTTTCATTTGTTGTCAGCATACGTCATTTTCTACTTGCCATGGCTGATAATGATCCAGGTTTACTAAATGTCTTGTTCCTTACTCTTGTGTTATTTTTTGTAGGCAGCTGTTGGTTCATTTTTTTTACAAACCTGTATAAATTTAAGATGGAACAAGTTAAATTTCAGAATGTTGAAATGAAAAAAGTACACAGCAAAGTAGTCACCCACTTAAACTTTGGAGCAGCAACAATATGTGTAGTGACTGCTACAAATTTGAATAAGAATAAATAAGAAGGACAAGCTGCCAGAATAATATCACTACCTGGACAACCAAAGTTATCGCTCCAACAGTACTCAGGGTATGTCACTATTAATCAAATTATTGGAAGAGCACTCTTTTACTATCACTGTCAGATCTCACTCTCTAGCTCTATTATATTTGTCTCAGTCAGGTCACTTACAAACCCAAAAAGAAAAAACAAAAAAACCAGAACTTAAAACAATTCTCTTTCAGGCACTGATCATGTGAACACTTTTATTCCAATTGACTGGAAGAAAAATGAGGTTTTGTAAATTGAAGTACTTTCCCTAATTAACTTTCAGGCACTGATCATGTGACAGAAGAAGACATGCAAGCATTATCAATGGAAAACAGATTGAAAGAGGAATTGCTGAAAACCTTGTCATGGAAAAATCCCCACCCCAGAAATATCTTTCCAGTTCTTCAATGGAACTTTATGGACAGAGATAGAGGTCAAAAAACAAAAAGGATCACCTCGGCTGAACTTTAAGGACAGAGATAGAGGTAAATAAATAAAAAGTATCACTAGGAGAAACTTCTTAAAGGAACGACATCCAAGAGAATTGTAAAGCTAAATACTGTCATCAACAGTACCAAAACTTCAATATATACACGTAATTATCAAACATTGGTAACTTAAAACAAGTTCCTTTCTATATGCTCCAAACCTAGAAGTTGAACAATGTGCCTCTTATACTATCATGGATGAGAAAACCACATCAAGAAAATTGCAAAGTCAAAGAAAATTAAACATGTTTTACAACGACAACCTACTCCACACCTTCTCTGTAGCAACACATATGTAAACACTTCCAAAAACAAATTAAATAAAGCACAGTCTAATACGGTATAACCTATAATAGTCTTGAAGTATTCTCTGAAAGAACTCTTAAGTCAGAAATCTGCTAGGCAGTCCTCCATAATTGACTTAATAGTTATGTATTAAGAACATACGAAAGAACCTGCATATACCTGTATCTTTGATCTTTGCCTCCTTCAGTTTTTTCCTTAAAAGACAAATGGCTTCTATTAATGTCACTTTCCTGATTCCCTTAGAATTACAGAGATCAAAATTTTTCAAATGTGAAAGAACCTGCAAAAGATAGAAAACATCTCAGCCGTTATCTCATAAATTCAGAATAGGAAGTGAAAGAACCTGGAAAAGATAGAAAACTCTTAACCCATATAGAAAACTCTTAACCCATAGATTGTTTGTGCTCAAAAGTTGTCAAATGTTTTTGCTAAGAATCATCAACAAAATCATACAATCAAAAAGAAAAACCTAACATATTAACTGTATGAACTAGCCGGTAAAAAAGACTAGATTCTGTATCATTCCTATACACCTTCAACACCTATTGTGGGATTATAATGGATATATTATTGCTTATTCTAACATTGAGACATTCAAACAACACCGCTAAAGTGTAGAACAAGCTTACTTTCATCCAGGCACAACTCTTAGCAGAAAGAAAGGCTTCACAATGTGTCCAACAACTCTTAGCGTGTATTTGTTAAGTTTCACTAATTTAAGATATTTGGAAAATTAAGCACATTAAAGAAACAAAATAAAATATAGTAAACAAAGTCTAATATACTAATTACTATTACAAAGAAATTTTAAGAAAGTTTAGAATATCTTAATTTTTTCAATCATCAGGTTTCATCCAATCCTAATCGGTATCATCAATGTCATCCTCATCTTCTGATATTTCTACATCTTCTGAATATTGAGAAAGGGAAGGCACATCAATGATATCAACAGGGAGATCGTCCCTCGACCATCTGACATCAACATCGACTACTCTTTCTGATGAACCAATGTCATCATTAGGCTCCCTCTAAAACGTTTCTTTAATATTGGGACAACTTTCTTCCTCTAAATCATACAAATCAACAAGGACTTTATTTCTTGCATAATAAATCCCTTTCTCAATTGGATCTTCCACATAAAAGACTTGATACACTTGTGATGCTAGCACAAAAGGGTCATCTATGCTGCATTTTCTATTGAAATTTACGCGAATCAACCCATATTCATCTACTTCATTATGAAACCAAGAACATGTAAAAAGTACAACACTAAAGCAACTCCAATAATCTATCTAGGTGATATATTCAATAACTCCATAATAGATAACCATTCCATCAATGGGATTAGGGTCTCTAGCACTAGCAAAACTATTTGTTGTTGCTGACAAAGTCACTCCACTATTTTGAGTCTTGCCTGAGATGTCCCGTGTCATTGTATGAAATCGATATCCATTAATGAAATATTCAGTATATCTTTTAGTCACAAAATTAGGCCCTATAGCTAGCCATCTTAAATGATTTGGCACTTCAATATTTTTAACTTTTTTATTAAACCAATCACCAAATTCTCGACTATGAATCTGTGCTTTTACCCATGCATTTCCTCTAGTACGA
This sequence comes from Capsicum annuum, assembly GCF_002878395.1. Classification (NCBI taxonomy): domain Eukaryota; kingdom Viridiplantae; phylum Streptophyta; class Magnoliopsida; order Solanales; family Solanaceae; genus Capsicum; species Capsicum annuum. The sequence continues at coordinate 190,253,421 of NC_061117.1, read as the reverse complement.
TTATCAACTAAATCCTTATGCTCCCTTCTAGCATGTATTGCAAATTAAATCAATAACGATGTAGATCAATGAAATTTAAACAGATAATGATATCATATAAAGGAAGTTAAAATACAAATAATTATTTTATATTACTTGATAAATGTCTCTACTTGTTCATCTCCGGTATTAAACAAAGTATATTGATGTGCTTCAAACCACTAATGATTATCCAGATCAAAAGTCTTGCCTTTTCTTTTCTTCTTACTTCTAATTAGATGACCTGTCTTTGGAAATATACGTGGAAAACTAGCTCCCTCTATTTGAATGTCCTCATCATCCTCTATTGGATACCTACTAAATTTTGTCTTCACCCTGTCATCTAGGTATCTTGAACAAAATTTCAAATATTCTCCAGCCAAAAAACTTTCTGCTATTGATGCTTCAGGGGTATTTCGATTGTGAACAAATCTCTTGAAGTTACATAAATTTCTTTCAATAGGATACATATGACGTAAATGAGTCGGGGCCCCAAGCTTAATTTCATTTACTAAATGGATAGGCAAATGTGTCATTATATCAAAAAAACTTGGAGGAAAAATCTTTTCAAGCTCACATTCAATTTCAATGATTTTAGCCTCATTTTATCAAGATCACTTTTTCTTACAACCTTACTATATATGGCTCTAAAATAATTTCCTAACCTAATCAATGCCAAAGACATAATCTTCGATAACACTTTTCTAATTGCAACCTGGAGCAAGTGATGTATTATAAAATGAGCATCATGAATTTTGTATCCCGATACTTTCATCTCATCTATTTGCACTCGACTTGATATATTAGAGGCAAACCCTTTTGGTAATTTGGCATCTTGTAAAACAATGCAAAACAACCTTTTCTCATCCGATTTCATGGAGAAACAAGCTTTAGCCAAATGAACTTTTCCACTATTATCATCTTCTATTGGTTGAAGCTCTTTGCGTATCCCCATCTCATGCAAGTCATACCGAGAATTTACATGATCTTTGGACTTTCCAACAATATCCAACAAAGTACCAAGCAAACTATCACAGAAATTCTTCTCTATGTGCATCGGGTTAAGGTTGTATGGCAATTTATTTTGCGGCCAATACGGCAATTAAAAAAATATGGATCTTTTTTTCCAAGGACCGTCATTGTTTCGCTTTCTTTTTTTTTGGCCCTTTCCAAAAACATTATTCAATTCACATACTTCTTCAAGGACTTTTTCTCCTGAGAAGGGAGTAGGTGAAGCTTTATGCTCCTCTTTACCATTAAATAATTTTTTATCTCTTCTATATGGATGATCAGAGGGCAAAAAAGTTTGATGACCCAAGTAACACATCTTACGACTGTGTTTGAGATATTGGGAGCAAGTATTATGATTACAAGTGGGGCATGCCCATCTTCCCTTGGTGTTCCATCCAGAAAGCATTGCTAGTGCTGGAAAATCACTAACCGTCCACAATAAAGTTGCACGCATATTAAAGGTTTGGTTAGTTTCAGCATCAAATGTTTCCACTCCCACCTTCCATAGTTCATTCAACTTGGCAATTAGCGGCTGCAAGTATATATCAATATCATTTCCAGGAGATGAGGGATCAGGAATAATCATTGATAACATAATATACTCCGACTTCATGTATATCCACGGTGATTAGTTGTAGTTCATTAACATAACCGGCCATGTGCTATGAGAAATGCTCATTGTTCTGAATGGACTGAAAGACCTAATCTAACATTACGAATATCTTTTACGAAGTCAAGATACATGGAATCAAAATGTTGCCAAGCTTCCCCATCAGCAGGATGTCTTAAATTTCCATCTTTGGGTCGTTTAGTAGTATGCCATCTCATAACTACAGATGTTTCAGAACATATGAATATCCTCTGAAGCCTAGGCTTTAAAGGAAAACACCTTAAGACCTTTGTCGGAACTTTAGTGGTCTTATTAGTCAATTCATCATGAATATTCTTCAATCTAGAAGACCCACACATAATGCAATTATCGAGATTTGCATTGTCATTCCAGAACAACATGCAATCATTAGCGCATGCATGAATTTTTTCATAATTGAGACCCAAATCTCTTATCACCTTTCTTGTTTTGTGGAAAGACTCGAAAATCTGAGCAAATGAAAAAGCCTCTTTTATCAAGTCTAGCAAGTATGAGAAAGCTACATTAGTCATCCTGTGAATGCATTTAAACAAGTACATTCGGATGGTGAAACTCAGCTTAGAAAAACTCTTACACCCCGTATATAAATCTTGTTTTACTTCCTCCAGTAATTTAAAAAAACGCTTAACATCTTCAGATAGTCCCTGTCTTACTCCTCCATGCCCTTCATTCCTCTAATCATCTTCTACATTTCTAAAAGTATCATGAAGTAGTTTATCAATATCATCATGTTTGTCATCAGATAGTCCCTAGCTTACTCCTTCATGCCCTTTATGACTTGGATGTGGAATATTTGTTGATGAAATTCCTTCTTCATGGAAAACCCATTGAGTGTAATTAGGAGCAAATCCATGACCAAATAAGTGATCCTCCACCACATCTCGATAATGCCAATAGCGATTAAAGCACAATCTGCATGGGCATAATATTTCATTTCCTAGAGAAGCTCGCTCAAATGCCTTATTGAGAAAATCTTTGACTCTATTTTCATACTCATCTGCAGATCTTGAAAGATACATCCAACTTCTATCTCCAATATCCATTAAATATCCTATGTTAAGCATTTAAAATATCAAAGAAAAAAAAACATGAGTAAAGTCAGTATCAACGTACAAACAGTATCATTAGGTATGTGAAATAATTTGTGTAACATATATTTAATGAAGAATAAAATAAAGATAATTTCCATTGTTTAAATAATTTTAGTCATTGTAATTTTAACTTAAAATAAGCCAGGCCAAAGAAGCTCAAAGTCACTTGGATTCACAAACAACCTCCGTCAATATGTTTAATGGAGACAATGTCCTTCTGACTAATCATGCTCTACTTTCATCAAAGCATCTAGGTTCCTTTGGAACAAACAACACTAGTGAAACTACACCAGATAACCTTTAATAAATTTGGACCAAGAACCAATCAAGCCAAAGAAAATACTGGAGCAATTCAAACATGTAAACAAATATTTGAACCAAAATCATACAATCATAAAATAAACACACACCCAAAGAATTAATACAGGCAATAGACCTACTAGACCTTCTCCACAAGAAATTTTTCAGTGATAATGTGAGGAACCTTGTTGAAAATTTAAACAGGCACTTTAGAACTAATCAAGGCTAAACATTAAGCAAAGGAGTCAAGGATATGACACAACAATGCCATTAAATAGGAAAAACATGTGTACAACTAACCAATTCAACCATATTAAACTTCAAAAAGGGGACTAAGAACAAATTAAGCACCAAAAACCCACCAAAAATTCAAATAGAAAAAGAAATGCTTGAACCTAAACGTATCATCATACAATCAAAAAAAAAACCTCGGAATTGATTAAAAAACTAGTACCTTCTCGATAGGGAGACTTCCTAGTAATGTTTGCAACCTTTGTGGGAATTCGAAAAGGTTCCTTGACCCTGAGCCTCTTGTCCTTAGCACCATGGACCAAATTCGCACACACTATATTTTTAAGGAAAGACAAACAAGAAAAATACAAGTCAGTTCTTCAACAAGTTTCAATACACTGGATTAAATCAACCAACAGTAAAATAGAACAAGTTTCAGCTCTCCTTTCCTATTAACTAATCAAATTAGTACCCTTTCCAGATACACATTCAAAAATATAAGCTCAACCACTACAAAAACCCTTAGATTATAGCAAAAAAAGAGCTCCTACAACAACAATAATAACAGTTTAACATTGAAATCAAAACAAAACAGATCTTGAATTCAGCTTTCCTTTCCAGTGGTCAAAAATAAATAGGAGAAAGTGATAAATAAATGAACTAAATAGGAGAAGGCATTTTCATTTTGAAACGCAGCTTCATTGTTTAAGGCAGTAGAGTATGGGACAAGTTATGTAAAGTCAATATATACAAAGAGTATTTAGGAAACCAAATATAGAATTAGAGTCCTTACCTAAACCGTATTTGATTCCCAATTTCACTCTCTTTAAATACTCACATTTACACCAAAACATCAAACGAATTCCAATGCAAAATCTACTTGAGAAGAAATTAAGGAGAATAGGCATTGGGAAGAAGAAGAAGATTGAGATTAAGAAAATCACAAAGCAAACCTTAAGAATGGTGACATTTTCACAAAACAGGTCTTGAATACAGATTAAAGAAAATAAACAACAAGATCTTTAATACCAAGAACTAAAACTCTAAATACTTTCATCTAATTCCAAGAACACTAACCTTTGTTGACCTTGATAAAGAGGCTGTTGTATGGAAATATGAGGTTGAACAAGAGAGTTGTCGATGTAGATTAGTAATTCAATAAAACCGAATTAAAAATTACATAAAGAGGTTGAGCCATTTGTCACTTGAACCGACCCAAATTCGTGAAGAATTGTAGATGAGAAGAAGAAGAAGAATTGCATGTAGATGAGAAGAAGAAGTATATTATCGATCGTGAAGAGAGAGAACAAGTATGATTTAGGGGTTTCTAATTAACTCTAAAGACAAAAGATGAAAATAATTTATTTTTTAATAAATATAATTAAAAAAAGCGGGTATCTCAATATGTTGGAGGGAAAATTCTCAAAAAATATTATTTTTGGTCATAAAATAACTGTGGCTAAAATGATCTTTTGCGACAGTTTTTAAAACCATCGCTATAGACTACCTTTTCGTGACGGTTATACATGTATTGCGACGGTTCTGCTTGTTTTTTTTACTAATAGACTAGACATCTTTAAGCGACGGTTTTAACCGTCGTTATAGGTCATCTATAGCAACGGTTCTTGAACCGTCGCTAAAGAAGCGTTCTCATAGCCCTCATTTCTAGTAGTTTAATGTGCATTTTTTTCTATTATATTTTAATTACTTTAGGTTTTTGTATTTTGATTTTGAATTAAACTTTTTTTTTTGTATTACATACATAAGCAATTGAGTTTTCCTCACTCGTATCTCAAAATATAGAAGTTAGAATAGATAAGTTTTGTTATGCATAACAAAATAAATGATATGTAAATTAGAAGAAGACCGCAAACTAATTTTGTCTATTAGAAGTGATTATAATTTAAAATTCAAGTTAACACTTTCACAGCTATTGAAATATAATCTTATCTCATATCTATAAGTCATCTTTGTGCTAATTTTCTTTCTTTAAATTATGAAACTAAGCGACACCCAAAATCACTAAGAAAGTTTATACATATAAATGTAAATTTGCAAGTAGAATTAAAAGAGAACAAATAAATTTAAATAAATAAATGTCTATAAATTTATTTTATAATCCTCCTAAAAAATTAAATATGTAAATGTGATATTAAATACAAAAATCAGACAATTATGAATTGCATATACTTGATGTAACGACTTGCTTTTGATGAAATATGTGTAATTTGTGATTTATGTGATTTGCCTATTTTACCCCTCCCCATAGTTGTACTATGATATTTTTGTGGTGTGGGGGTAATTGGCACATTTTTCGATGCATTTTGGTATTATTTATGCGATATTGTAATTTTTTATGGCCTCGAGAGCCTTATTTTGGACCTATGTAGATATATTTTGATTCGTGCAATGGATGACTGAATAGACCGTGCCAAGATGGACCTTTGGTTCAGGTTTCGGTTCATCCAAGCTCATTTCGACCTATTGGTCGGAAAGTTAAAAAATTAAAAATATGGGTGTGAGACTCACATTTGATTGAAACGACCTCGGATGAAAAATTCGACTTCGTTAGAAGATCCAGAACGTCTATTTTAGGGTGATAACATGTTTGGTGTGATTTTATGGATTTTAAATCTTATTCGACCCTCGATTTAGAAAATTATAATTTCAAATTTCGGGAGTCAACTCTGTGAAAATGATGTTTTTTTTGAAAATCTAATATCGTCATTGAGTTTGGAGTATCGAATTTAGTGTGGTTACATAGTTCGTTTGCGTATATTGGACTTCGAATGAATCCCGAGCATCCCGTTGAATTCCGTTAGGAATCTGCTATAGTGCAGATTTTTCTGCAATATATAGCAGATTTTTACCCTTTTTTTGGCCCATTTTGTCCATTCTTTCTCATTGTCTCTTGAAAGTTAAACCCTAAAATAGTGTGAGTGCTTAAAAGTGAAGCTTGTGAGAGCTAGATTAACATTTATTTCTTGATTCTATTATGTATTTAAGGTAAGAATTCACCTTTTTCTTAGTCATTTCTTGATCAATTTCTCATAACCCCAAAAATCTTAGGGCTTGATTTTAAACCTCAATTTCATTCCTTTTACTTGAATAATATTTTAATCTTATAATTACTACTTTTTCATCAATTTAACCTTCAAAACAACTTTGATTCTTGATTTTAACCTGAATTTCAAAGATTTTATCCGATAAAGCTTAAAATGGTTTTTCTTCGATTTGAACCTCATTTTTTACTCGATTTTACTTGAGTTTTCATCTATAAGTTCCTAAAAATATGAGAAATATATTTTTGAAGTAAAGTTACAATTTGCCCTTTTTTCTCAAAACTCATTTCGGGGGTCCGTTTTGACCCTGAATCAAAAGTATTCAATATGGGTGTTGTTGGTTTGTTTTGACACGTAGATTTCATATTTGATATTTTTAGTGGAGTTTGGGATCATTCGTGAGGAGTAAGGCTTTGAGAGCAAAGTCTTGGTTGCAGTATTTCGGCTTTTGAGATAGGTTATGACTTAACTCTTTTAGACTGGCTGGGTAGTAAATGAGGGTACAAAATGCATGTTAAGGGTAGGAACTAATCATGAAAAAAATAACTATCTGTGTGTTGTACCCATTTAGGGGCCTATATGTGATGTAATTATCGAATTGAGATATTATATGATATGTGTGACCATGTGGAATCCTATGTGATATTGATAGCCTTGAATACATGTGAATAATTGTATTGTGTTGTTAAAATGCTTAATGTGGTACCATTGGTGTATTGTGATTATATTCATACTTTATTTATCATATGAAACATGTGAAAATTCATGGATGAAACGGAAATAATGAGTGGATATTGGCTCACGTAGTTGTGAAAATGTATCATTGTGGTTGGTTGTGAAAATACTCATTGTGATTGATTGTGAGCATTACATCCTTATATCATAAGCATTCATGAAACATTGGTACCACCGTGGCAACACTTATGTAATACTAGCAACACCTTTTTAAAACCCTCCCGAGGGATGTGTCGGGAGGAGATATTGCAACACCTTATAAAATCCTTTCTGAGAAATATATCAAAAATGAGATATGGGATATGTGGATTGTATACGGGTTGAGGAACCCCCCATGGATCCTACATCGGGAAGCTTTAGCTCCATAGGTGTAATAACCCCGAACTTTTCCTTAAGCTTAATTTCATCTCTAGAAGGCTAAGGAATGACTTCCTAAGTGTGTAACATTTAAACCATATAGAATTTCTCTAATTTTAACTTTTTATCATGTGGAAAATTTAATTAGCTTTCCAATGATATAAGATCTGCCCAAATTTGATAACCAGGCAAGAAGTTATGGCAAATTTAAGTCCAAGTCATTAAACAGCGTCATTTTAGTGCTTGGTGCGTCGCAGAGAAGGTCTATTTGACAATTGTCAATTTCCAGTGAAACTCCGATTTAGCGGCACATCGCGCTGAAGTTCCAGGTCCCAACCAGTGGGACAATGTAATAGCACCGCTTCGTAGTGACCCCCAAAATCCCGTTTGTCAAATTCGAGTGAGCCACCGCGAAGTGGTGCGTCGCGGTGGCCCATAAAATTGGGTTTTTCAGTTTAATTTTTTCAGCTTCGTACAGAAGTTAAAAAGGGCACTTTGAACTTTTTTCACGCCTCTTAAATCGTCCAAACACCTGATCTAAGGTCATTACAAGCACCTTCTATAACTTTTCTCAAGATTTCTCTCAACAAAAACTCTAAGTACCCAAAACCTCTTCCAAGGATCTAAAGAATTCACCATAGCTTTTCCAAATTAAGTCAATATTCAATGTTCCCAAGTCAAGGGCTTCAAGAACCCTCATCCAAAAGTACAAGAAAAAATCTCAAGCAAGTTTATCCACCCAAGTTCATAACCTGAGGTATATGGGGTTTGAACAAGAACACTTTTTTCGTTCTTGTGCCCAAATTATTGATTTGTATTAAAGAATTCCATATTTTTGCAAGTGGGTTTACACCCAAATTACTTTATTTTGAGATTATGAGTTGTTCAAGTCTTGATTTGCATGATTATTTCACTATTTTATGACATGAGTTGAGAAATTATGCTATGAGTTGGACGTCCTTGTATCGATTTGATGTTTCCAAAATTGATGTCATAATTTAAGCTTTATTATGAAATGGAGATTATTTGAGCATGAGTATAAGTTTTAAATCAAGTATGAGTTTTGATTTTTTTTGAAGAGTATGTTGTTTAGTATGATTCAATCAACAAGTACTTTGATTTTAAAGAAAGATTACTTTTGAGCCTCTGTTAAGACAGGAATCCATATTATTCACGCTTTATAATTTGATGCTAAGAAAATTATAATTTGCTCGTCACTATAGACCCTTGAGTTATTTTGAGGTGGATTTTCTAAGAGTTCTGAACAGAGTATGGGAGTAGTATTTAGCACCAAGTTAGGTATGATTTCGAGGTCTCATACCCCAGAACTACGTGCCCCTGTAGGACTGAGATTTATGGGCCCGAGGCCGAGATAGTGATCACTGAGTTGAGTTTATACTCCCTGACAAGAGTATGACGCCTCTCCCCAACGTGAGATTTCTTCCTTAGGAGGACAAGACGTTGGAATCCATGTATCTCACATGATTTATGTCGGTTAGAAGAAACTCTTGAGTGTCCAAAGTTATAATCCCAAGTTCTAAGTGTGCCGAGTCTAAAAGAGTTCTAGAGCTCCCAAGTGTTGAAAGTTCCAAACAGTTCTGAGTCCTTGAGTTTTAAAGAAGTTTTACTCTCCATGAGATAAAAGTATGAGTTTAAAAGTATTGTTTAAAGTTACTTTAGCCTTCAAGTATTGAGAATAAGAGGAAAGTAGAGATTTTAAAGTTAAGTATAATGACTTATGAGATTTATATTTCATGTTTCACTATTCACGATTCATGAAAATTTTATTTCAGATTTATTCAAGCCATGTGAGTTATTCACATATGCATGCATGATTTTATAAAGAGTAATGATAATATTTATTTAAATGCATGCACTCCTATATACTCAGTACATTCCCAAGTGTTGATCCGCATATACGTCTATGTATTATATTTCCTTATAATGTAGGTTCAAGTGCTCAGTCCCAGCCTCGTCAGTGATTTTTGAGTACCTTTGTCTACATCTCCACAGTGGTGAGTCCTCATGGTTCAAGGACATATATTCAGATATTTCAGTATTTTAGTAGATATATTATTGCTTCCAGTTCAGTTTGAGTCAGTTGGGGATCTGTCCCAATGGCTCTCTAGTCATGGAGTAGTAGAGGCTTTGTCAGATTAGTTATCAGATTGTTAGTATGTGGAGATTTTCAATATTATGGTTGTTTGGACCGAGTATTTTCTTTGTATTTCCTATCATTTGATATGACAGTACTAGTGTTTTGTTTATTTCATTTCGAAATAAGTTATTATATGTAGTAATAGGCTCAAAGGGTTAGCTTGGAGCTACTTGTAGCCTTAAGTACCGTGTGACGCTTCGGGATGAGATTTCGGGGTGTTATAGTAGATGTATACGGGGATTGGGTAATGATTTTGGAGGTTGTACAGCGACCTCATGCATTATCATCATCATCATCATCATCATCATCATATACACTGCACTTACTTTATTGTGTTGGATTGCCATATTGACTTGCCATTTATGTAATTGTCTTATCATCTTTAACTTGTATTTTATGATCATGTATATGCATGTTCCCCCTTATTCTACTTATATGTTATATAATGCATACTTGTGTTCTATCTTGGTGTGATGTTGCAATATATGGGATATATTAGAACTGTTAGTTCAAGCGGTGTGGGCTGTCGTTGTGGGATATTTTCTGATTGCATGTGACGTGTCCTTAGTGTGTATTTTATATGTTTTATTTTCTACTTTGCGCGGCCGGCCTATGATACCTACTGAGTACAAGTGGACCGTACTCATTCCTACTTCACCCTTTCGGTGCAACTTTAAGTTCGGGTGCACCTCAGACTAGTTGATTTTCGGGCGCCTTCAGATTACTCAAGGTAGAGGTTGGACATTCATACGTACGAAGTTCACTTCTATCTTTCTGTATTAGTTATATCTTTATTAGTATTTGAAGACAAATATTATTTTTTTATGGTTATTTTTTTGAGGTATTTAACTCATAAATTTTTATTATTAGTTCTTACACTATTGACACCTAATTTTGGGCATGATTGGTATTTTGGATAAGTTCTTTGCGCATTGTTGTGATTACTTATATGGTTCTGTTTCATTCTAGAAGTCTTACCTTGGGTATTTTTGTCTTTTTTTTCCTTTTTGTATCAATTTGGGTGATTGGCTTACTTGTAAAGGTGCACCGCGACAAGTGTCATCATGACCCTGGTTTTTGGGTCATCACACTTGAATTAAATACAGAAAAACTATAAAATAAAGCAACATTAAAAAGAAAAACAATAATATCAAACACAACAACAACATACTATATTTCCACCAAGTAAGGTCTGGGAGGGTAAATGTACGCAGTCCATACCACTACCTCAAAGTGAGATAGAGAGGTTGTTTCCGATAGACCCCCGACTCAAAAATAATAATATCAAACACATATTTTGAAAAAATTCACAACTTTTATTTCTATAAAATAAATATTTCTATTTTGTTTACTTATGATTTTTTTGAACTTTTATTCTATGTCTCCTCTTCAAATTTTAATTTATGGATAGCAATACGTGTATTAACTAATTACTTTAGTATATTTTAAAAATTAGTTTAAAAAACTATCCCCAACACCTCAGTTTTCTATAATTTGTTATTTATCTTTATTTTTTTATTTTATTTTCTTTGTCTATACCAAGGAACTAGTCAAGAAAGAAGCTAGAACTCTATTACAACTCAAATTTAAATATCATACCAACTTCTTAAAAGAAGATCAATTTATTGTTCTTTTTATTGTTCTTTCTTATTCTTGCTTTTTAAATGTAATATATAAATTGCTTTTTTAAATTGGGATAGATATTTGAAATCAAAAAAATTCTTACATTAACAGAAATAGAATAAAATAAGACCAATTTGTTACTCTTTATTATCTTTTACAATTTTACATTTTTCTAAGTTATTTAAATTAATAAATTTGTAAAACATTAAAAATAATCATTATATTCTTTAAAAATATAAATATAGATATTTTTAAAATACTTAATTTAAATGATAATTCCATACTGTTATATAATAGAAATAGAAATATTGGTTGACTATTTTATCTATTTATATTTTACAGTTAGTAAGTTTTGTATCACGCAAATTATTAGGATTATAAGTTTTATTATGCGTAATAGAAATGATAAAATGAAACTTTGTATCATCAAGTTTTTACTTAAAGAAATACCATCGGCAAAATAAGTAAATCAACTTGATTGAGTCTCCAATTTGAGCTCCTTAATGGCACACCTTCATTAGATTTTATGACAAAAGATAAATATAGCGTTAATCATAAAAAATAAAAAAAAATAAAAAAATTAAATTAAGTATGAAAAAATATACCTTTGTATTTATTTAGAGAAATCTAAGGATGAGCATTACCTATAATCTTTTTATGCATGATAGGTACACTTGTGATTTATAATAAGTATAATATTAATCATAAATAATAATAATAATTTAAAAACTAAATTAACCATGAACAACATACCCTGATAACTACTCAGTAAATCTGATGAACATCACCTCCCTCTCTCTCTCTCTCTCTCTCTCTCTCTCTCTATATATATATATATATATATATATATATATATATATATATATATATAGAGAGAGAGAGAGAGAGAGAGAGAGAGAGAGAGAGAGAGAGAGAAAATACATAAATACCCCCTAATCTTGTCTAAGTTTTGCAAAAAGATACCTAAATTTTAACTTCGACCTATTACCCCATGATTCTTTTTTAATACACCATTTTGGACCTCTGCGTGTATACACGCGCCACAAACGCGTGAAAGGGCTCAAATTTGACTTTTTTGACCAATAAAAAGCTGTCAAGTGTAAATAATTGATATATAATTTATATTCTTTTAAAAAAAATCAATATTTATTTATTTATTAAAATTATTTCATACCCCCCACCCCCGCAATCCCCCCATCCACCATTGTCTTCTTTTCCAACTTCTTCTTCATCACCATAACTCAACAACAACATCAATTATAGCAGCAACAACATCAATTAAAGTAACAACAATAGCATCACCATCACCATAATTTTAAAAAAGAAAGATGATGTACAATCTCCATTTTAATGGAACTTTAAGCTCCATTTTAATGAAGGAAACTGGACAGGAGTTGGGGAAGGGAGATGTTGGACGGAGTGGGGATGGGGGTGGGGTGGGGTCATAAATAAAATACAAATGAATCTTAAAACTCCATTAAAATGCAGATTACACAACAGCTTTAAGCTCTATTTTAATGGAAGGAACTGGATGGGGATGAGGAAGGGAGATGTTGGATAGGGTGGGGGTGGGGGTGGGGTGGGGTCATAAATAAAATAAAAATGGATCTTAAAGCTCCATTAAAATGGAGATTGTACAGCAGCTTTAAGCTCCATTTTAATGGAGGGAACTGGACGCAGGGGGGAGGGGAGTTGCAGGATGGGGTGGGGTAGGGAAAGAGGGAGGGGTGGGGTGATAAATTAAATAAAAAGGAAAAATTTATTTAAAAAAATAAATAAAATATGAAATTAAATAGATTTAACCTGTGGCAGCACCTGATTGGTGCGTGCATTCACTCTCTTTGTTGTGACTGAGATTCAGCAAAAAATAGTGTATTTGCACCGGAATAAAGAAGAATCGTGGGGTAATAGGTCGAAGTTAAAGTTTAGGTGTCTTTTTGTAAAACTCGAACAAGATCAGGGGGTATTTATGTATTATACATTAATAAAATCAAAAACTGCAAATAAATAAAGTGATAACTACATGACCTAGCAAACATAAGCTCTTAATTATCCTATTTAGTCTAAGTTTCAATTAATTATCATTCATAGCCCCCTCTTGCATATTGATTATCCCTGATTATAATTTATAGTTTCTCTCATTTATTTTCTCTCATTCTCTATTTCCTATTACTCTTATTTTTCAATTTTTTTCTTCATTTTTTCTTTTCCTTTTTTTTTTGTTTTCTCTTTCTCTTTTCTTTTTTTCATTTTTTTCTTTTCCATTTTTCTTTTTCTTTTTTTCTCCCTTTTTATTTTCATTTATTCTCCTTCCTTTTTATCTTTTTTTTTTTTTGTTTTTTTTTTCTCTCATTATTTTTTGTTGTTGTTGTTGTTGTTGTTGTTGTATTTTATATTTTACATATTTTTTAATTTAATATTTATACTATATATTTTAAATAATTTTATTATTTGTAGTTGAATAGTTTAACCGTGAATATGTACAATTTATCATTTGTATTTGTATAAAAAAGTATATGAATTAATTGTATTTCTTTGGGTCTTAAATATATAAATATGCAAGTGTCATTCAATGCAAATCTATTGTTCGTATTTGTATTTCAAATTTATCATTTGTAGTTGTATATAAGCAAGTATCATTTTATATGCATATGGTTCAAGTTCTATAAACATGTATTATTTGATGCAAATATAACATTTGCATTTGTATAATTTATCATTTTATATATACAAGTGTTCGTAGAAAGAAAAAATAAAAATTCTTTTACAATTGTTTAAAAATACTTATGAACTTGTCAACTACAAATTTAAATAAAAATAAATAAAATAAAATAAATTACAAATAAAAATACAAGATGCGGTCAACTTACAAATATAAATACAAAATAGTTCTTTAAAAATACAAGTGCATTGATAAAAATAATACACAAATGTAGACACGTAATTTTGTCCCCCTCAAAATTAATTTACCCATTCTCCCTACCCCTACCCCCACCTAATCCCACCCACTCACTGACACACACTCACATCCACACCCACTCATCCATTATTCACTCACCCACCTAGCAAAACAATACACACTACACACTGCCATACACATATACATATACATACCACACACTCTCAATTCAAAGATTACACACACAATACACAATTCACATAGCAACAAAAACTCACGCACACTGACTAACCAAAAAACACACACAAGTCAGAGAGAAAAAAAAGGAGAGAGATGCGAGAAAGATTGAGAAACATAGGGTAAAATGGGTGAAAGAAAAATAGTGAGAAATTGGCGTAAGTAAAGAAGAACCGGCGCGAAATAGTTGTCTCCAGCAGTTCACATCGAAACACGATACTGTCACCGAAAAAATCTGACCCGTTCTTAATTTTTCGTCGCCTTCAAAGCTCGTCGGAGCTCTGGCGTCGCGAAACAGTAACTCTAACTTGAGTCAGTTTCAAAAACCACAGAGAAAGCCAAAATCCATCCTAAAATTTTACACCATCATTGGAAAGACCATTGGGTTTAAGTATAATAGGGTTCAGGGTCAAAATTGTGACTTGGGTTTCGTATTGACTCTTTTTACTGATTTCAAATTTGTTTGGGTTGCGGTTCTCGATAGCGAGTAGGTTTTATTGTTGTTGTTGAGGTTTTTCATTTGAGAGTTTTGAGTTTGGGCTTCATCAACTCACTATTATCAATATGGAAATCAGTTCTTTTGAGGTCCAATTCTCAACTCTACTCCTTTTATTATTTCAATGTGGTTGATGATGTGATTTCGCGGTGTATTTGAATGTATTTGAGCATTCATAATTGTTGTGGTGACTAATTGATTTTATATTGAAATTGGTTAATCATGGGGTTGAGAATGAATTCGGGGAGGATTTGATTTTGATAAAAGTGAACATAGATTTATTTGATTTATTTATGATAGTCTAAATTGGAACGAGTATTGATGTTTGTCTAACCCAATAGTATCATGTTTTAGGTCGAAATAAATAGGCAAATCTTAGGTTGGGTAGGCAAACTGTAGGAATTCATATTGTTGGGTGATTGAATGTTTGTTGAATGATTTTATCACACAAAGTTAAAATTGTATTCATTTTTGCTGGGGAATGCCCCAAGGAAATTGTATTTATTTGTTGAGGAAGCCCCAAAGTATCATGTATGCGAAGGATGTTCATGATCAAGGCCCGAGGTATCGGGTAGAGAATAGATTAGGATTAGTATAGGTTAGTGTAGGTTCATTTCAGTACCTTTTTTTATTTTGGACTGTAATAATTGGATTGGACACTATATTTTTCATTTGGTGATTTGTTTTCTTTTTGTGTGTTTTGTTGGTTTATACATTCCGATAGTGTCGTACTAGCCGATATAGTTTACGGAGCGACCGTGGTCAAACCACGGGATAGAGGGATGCCTAACACCTTCCCCTCGATCAACAGAATTCCTTAACCGCAATCTTTATTCGTGGATCAGTTTTATAGAGTCAAACCGTTTTGAAAAAAAAATTCCAAATGTGACTTGGCACACCCGATTTATGCCAAGTGGCGACTCTGAGTTTAAATGTAAACAATTCTCTTCGAAATGAAATTTCATTTTTAGTCACATAATAATAAGAAACCATTCAAATATAAAATCAATCTTTTTGGTAAAAAAAAAGGGGTGTGACATCTTTGGCGACTCCACTGGGGATTTTTAGAATTTGAGCTTTAATTTTTTGAGTTGTAGCGGCTTAGTTTGACACTATGGGTATATAGAAGTTGTTTGTGTTATCGTTTGTGTTAGTGTTTATCACTGTTGAGTGTCTACGTGCTACGTATTTACAGTTTTTCTCTTATGTGTTACCGCTTTATATCTGTCATCATTTGCATAACCTGAGTCATTTCTTTCGCAACAAGTTCCGTAGTACACGTGTGTACACGACCTCTAATTAAAATGCTCTTATTTTAGGAGGGGGTCATTGGGTGTACAGAGTAGGTGAAAAGTTGTTGCAGCCACTATCGATCATACTCTCCCCCGAACAACCTTGTTAGTGAACCCCAGTTAAGGTCAGCCTTTAGGTCATTCTTATCTGCATCATATTGAGACCTAGCGGGACTCACTTGGTCTTTTGTAGGAGACTTACTCCTAAAGCATCCTTACATACTAATTGTTGCATTTTTTAGGGTAATAGGGTCATTTGACAGACTGATTTGGGGAAAAACATGTGCTAGAATTAAAGAAAGTGTGTAGTCAAGAAAGAATAAAAAAAAAAGAGAGAGAGAGAAAGAAAAAGTGAGTCAAAAAAGAGTTTTGCAGTTTTTCTTTAGAGTTCTTTATGGCTTTTATTTTTCACAATCCAAAAATTCAAAAAGACTTTTCTTTTGTTCTCTTTAGCAAAGCATTCATAATTCAAAAATTTCAAAAAAAGAATTTTTTTTAATAGGAGCTTTTTATATAAGAAAATTCAAAAAAATATGGTAGAAGTTTAGTCAATTTCATATAATGAAAATACCAAAAAGATTTTTCTTTCATAATTGTTGGTGTCAGTTTTATGTGAAGTGTCAAATTGAAAAATCAAAAAAGATTTTATTGACATTTTTTATCGTCTGTCTTTGGTTGTATCTCTTAAGTCAAGGTTCAGTTTGTTACTTAATTCTTAATTGTCCAATCAGGATGAACTACGCACATCTGATTCTCCTCTCTCGGGAGTGAGATACGTAGGCAGCCCTTTATGGGTTCGGTGATCTTATTTTAAAAACTCAAAAAAAATTCTTCACTATTTATTTAGAGTAGGTGTCATATACATCTTTAAATAGAAAACTAAAAAAAATCTCATTTAATAGGTTCAAGTTTTATTTTCGTATGAAATTCAAAATCGAAAACCAAAAAAAAAAAATTCTTTGGTAATCATAGGTTTCATTTTGTATAGGAATTTTAAAAGCTGAAAAATACAAAAAGATTTTCATCAATTCTTTTGACAATTTGTTATTTTCTTTTCTTCTTAAAATTTTAAAAAAAAAAGAGTTTGATTGGTCATGTTGTGCAAAAACTTCACGAACTACGTACATCTAATTCTCCTCTTTTGGGAGTGATATACGTAGTCTCCCTTCTTGGGTCAGTGACCTTTTTAAAAAAGTGTTTTGAAGAAGTGTTGCATTCTAACACCTTTGTTATTTCAGTTAGTTTTTGGTGGTTGGTTTGTGATATTCTGGTTAGTCCTTCATATTAACCTAAGTTCCAAAGGAAGTTAGCTATGGCGAATAAGGATACTGAGGTTATTGTCACTAATCAGACAGAGAGTTTGAGAAATGAGAACTTAGGATCTAATGAAGAGACCTTTAAATTAAGGCACAAAATAATAGGTCGAGCTTGGGCTAACGGGTTACCTCCTCCCCCATTTTCCATGAATAATCCAGAAAATCCTTCTAGCTTACTTTGGGGAAATACTATCCCAACTTTTTCAATATTCAATTCCTAACTCCTCAACACAAAAATACCACATACTTGGCTCCACCAGTTGTTCATGTTTTTACAGCACCTCCCCCACTTAAAGCTCCAACTTTTGGTGTTCATCCACTGATTGTGCCTTCCCACTCTGCGAGAGAGACTTTATCATAGTATGGAAGATTTTCATGCTTTAAAAAGAGAAATATAAAGGATGATTCAAGAAAAATTAATCGTAGTGCAAAACATTGACACTACGAGCATCACACAGAATACTTCACCAACACCGATAATGCACAATGTGTGGGAAACAATGAGTTAAGCATGGAGATCCAGAACTTATTTGATGAGGGAAATGTATTTGACAGTGGTGGAAGTTTTAGACATGCTGATGTGCAAATCGTGGCTAAGATGCCAAGCTCAACAATTGGAAAGTTACTCCTCTCCTTACTAGGAAGGATTGTTGGTAGTTTCTTTTGTTTTTCTTTCTATTTTTTGAATTATCTCAGGGTTGTTGTTCAAAATCTATCTTGTTTTTGTTCATCTGTTATCTTTGTTTAATCCTTCTATTTTTTCTTCCATTAAAATGTGGTGTCCCTTGTTGTTTTGTCTTATTTTATGTTATTTGTTTATCTTCTTTACACATTACATTTTATGTTGGTTCTAATGTTATGACATGCATGCAAAATTTCAGACAAATCTTAAAATTTAGTTTAAGCATAAACTTTGAATCAGAGGGCTAAAGTTAAAAAGAAAGAAAAAAGGGGGCCTCGGAGAAAATAGGTAGAGTGTTGAGACATTTGGTGATCATGTTGAAGCATTATTTGAAATGTGAGGCAATTATTTTGATAATCACAAGAATAACTTGGTCATCAATTGAAAATCATATCTCAATTAGGTTAAATAGTGGACACGAGATCCCTATATCAAGAGAAACAGAAAGATAATCAGCTCCACGAAAGCATAGGTCATTCAATGTGAGGGATATATAACAAAGGTGGAGTTGTATGTTTGACAAGTATAGAAGAAGAAGTGGAACACATGCTCAGTTAAAGTTAGTGTTGTTAAAGTGCCACAAATTATCTTCTTCTTTCACTTCATATTGCATGATGTGTACTTGCATTTTCAAGGATTTATATGACAAGACATTTCATTCTATTATCCAAACATTGTGTCATCCTTTGTTTACCCCATTTGAGATTTAGTGTTATTTTCTTTCATTCTCCTCTTTTGGAATCAAAATAGAGTCAACAAAGTTCAAGAAAAAGTGTCGAGTAAAAGAATAGAGTCAGAGAAGTTAAAAAAAAAGAGATAAAAAATATGGAAAAAAAGAATAAAAAGAGATAAGTGTCAAGGAAATTTGAGTCTAGAAAAGTTTCAAAGAGAAAAGAGTCAGTAAAAGAAAAAAAAGAGAAAAGAAATTAGAATCAAACAAAAGAACAAGTTATCGAATCTATGTGTGACCTGATTCTCCTCTTTCGAGGATGAGATACGTAGGCAGTCCTACTCTGAACTCGGTCCAACCAAATGAACAATTTAGAATTACCCAGTCAAAAGAAATTGAGGCATGAGTCAATATTTGTTATTTGAGTCAATTTCAATAGGTGTAAGTCCCACCCCACTTCAACTGTCGTTTGGGCCTTATGCCATCTTTTTTTTTAACCCTATCCAAACGCCAAGTTACAACCAAAGAAAGACCTTCAGATCAATCTTTGAGAATGTTAAGGCTAAACATGCAATGGATGTGATGATATATTTGGGTACTAATTATCTTCCACAACATAAGGAGTCAGGAAAGAAATAAAAATGAGTCTTATCAATGAAAACCTTCACGGGCATCGTAAGGTGACGGTAAGTTGAGAAAGATAAAAATGAGAGAGTCTTATTGGTGAAAACCCTCGCAAACACCGTAAGATGATTTTGAGTGAAGAGAAATAAAAATGAAAACTCTCATAGAGTCTTATTAGTGAAAATTTTCATGAACACCGCAAGACTATGGTGAGTAGAGAGAAATAAAAATGAGAGAATCTCATTAACAAAAATCCTCATAGAGATTGAGAGAAGTGAAAATAAAAGATTCTCATTGGTGAAAACCATAAGGCAATGATGAGCTGAGAGAAAGAAAAATGAGAGAGGTTTGTTGGCGAAAACCCTTCAAGGTGTCACTAGCCAAATAAGGTCTATAAGTGCAATTGACCTAAGGAAGCAACTCAGTTTCAGGGTCACTAACGCAACAATAATTGGGGGCAAGTTTGGATGAAAAGATCAGGTAGCTTAATCAAAAAATGCATGGCATAATCATTAGAATTGATTGTCATTTTTCAGATAAATTTTTCTTTCTTTATTTTCAAAAAAGGACAAACATTGTTTTTTTCTTTTCTTTCTTCTCTATATTTTTATTTTTTGTCCTTTTGAGTCTGTCATTCTAACAAAAATCATTTTTCTCATATCTATGAGTCAAGTCCATGTCAAAACAAGTGAGAAAGGATTTCAAAACTTGCTACCAACTTCTTCAATTGCACAAAGAGAGACAAAAGGCCAGAACATGAAAGAAATATGATTGTAAGTCGAAACAAGACAAGAAAAAAGTTTTATCAGAAAACAAGTTTGGGGAATCTAGGAAATACCAAGGTTTGAAGGATTTATCGGAGAGACATAGCAAAAGGGAGATACTTTGTTTTCTTTAGAGTCACTTTTAATAGTTTGAGTCTGATCCAATAGTGCAACAAGTCGATTACATATGCCATTAGTTGGAAACAAAATTAAAAGAGACAAGTGCAGGAGAAATCGCCTCAAAATCTAGAGCCGCAAGCCAACCACCCTATTTTAAACTCACAAGTTTTCTTTGTATGAACAAGAACAGCTGTGTAATGCCCTGAGAGTACACCCTGGGCATTACACGGTGCTTACAGTCCCGAGGGACCACAAACTAACCCATGAGTTGGTACCTGTTGTGAGCTCTGAATAATAATATCATAATTGCGGAAAATATCTAATATTGCCATAAGGTTTTATCACTAAATCAATAATGAAATATGAATATATAGAAAAAATGACTGAATTTGGTTAAATACTGATAAACTGACTTGTCAACTAAAAATTCGAATACTAAATAATTGACTCTAATATTTGAAAAGCCTTTAAAACTGACTAACTGAATATGAGTTGATGGGACAGGCCCCCAACTAAATCTGTTAACTACTGAAATAGAGATATGAAGTAAAATAATCTGTCCTCGAATGATGAGGACTCACCACTTCTACTGTACTGCTGATAGCCTGAGAAGTGAAGTCTAAGCATGGTTCGGGAACTGAGCATCAGCACCTATGATATAATACATCATAGCACAAAAGAAAGGTATGCGATCAATACTTTGAATATACTAGTATCCTAAATGAGGTAGGCTGATATGCATGGTTTCATGAACAGAACTAATAATTAACTAAATATGCATGTAAAACATAGAGTAATGAGTAGAGAACATGGAATCTGTAGATACTAAAAGTATGGAGAATCTACAAATACCGAGTATGCATGACAGTCTATAAATACTGAAGATACGTAAAAATCTGTAGGTACTGGGGATGCATGACCAAGCATATAACATAGACTGAGTAAAATCTGTAAACTGAAATACTGACAAAATATTGATATCTTTGGTCAAACAACTCAAAGACTGCATAACTGAACTGGGACTGTAACTGAGACTGCATCTGAGACTGTGGGAGGTATCATCTAACCGACATGCCCCAATCTGAGCTAATTGGGGTCCAACCTATAACCCCATTTGTAAGGGTATTAATATCGTACC
The DNA here is from genome assembly GCF_002878395.1 of Capsicum annuum. NCBI lineage: Eukaryota > Viridiplantae > Streptophyta > Magnoliopsida > Solanales > Solanaceae > Capsicum > Capsicum annuum. Next base: position 190,231,948 of record NC_061117.1, on the reverse strand, counting down.
ACGGGTACTAACGCTGACTGTGTGGATCCATTAAACTGATATAATGTCCAAAGGACTAAGGGTGTCAAGCCTAAACTAACGGGTGACCTCTGCGAGATAGTCAAGCCTAATCTGACGGGTGACTTCTCATATCCTATGCTGGCTATGTAGTTTTGGAGTATAGGAACTGCTACTAACGACTCTGCCTATCTGACGGGGAAGCCACCACCCCTACACTCGCTTGGTGCTAAATCCTACTCCCAACTGAAAGACACTGAAATGCTAGACTGTTCTGAGTTTAACTGACTATTTTGATAATGCTCAAGTATATTCTGTAATGTACAGAGACTAGAATACATAAACAACTATGGTTTTTGGGTATTCAATACCCCCAGGACTCAAAAACAACAATGGTAAAATAACACTAAAGCTTGGGGGACAAAGCATGAAGGCTTTTATTAAATCAATCACTCATGTAGGCATTTTATCAAACACTGGTAGTTCATAGTTAAAAACAATCATAGGAATGTCATGGAACTTATAAGAATAGCATAAATTCAACATAATAGATCTAAATCATGGTTTAATTCAGTAAATAATAATATAAAAATATGAAGGATTGAATGATATCAATAATTTCATGGTAACATAGTATAAAATCAATAGTACATGGAGGTTCATGGATGAAATCGTAATTTAAAATCAAATAACTTGAAAAGATTATAACTTGGTAATTAAAATAGGATATTTGGACTCCATGGATGAACATATAACATACCTGGGATAGTGAATTTCTTGAGGTTCTTGGTGAGTTCTTGAGGATTGGTCTTGAATTTGAGAGAAAGAGTTTCTTGTTCTTGGAAAAGAGGATCTTTAATTTGAGAGGAATTGAATAATAAATGATTATTTAGGTCAATTGTGGCTAAATTTTGTGTTTTAGGACGAGTTTAAGGTTTAGGAAAAAGACCCAAATACCCTTAAACGGATTTAAAACGGAAGCTGAAAACTGACCATCCCAATTTTTGGCCTTGACGCGATGCGTCACTATCGCGCCAAGCCACTGGAAATGGACAATTGGGACCTGGAAAAACACCGCGATGCGGAGCTATCGTGGTAAGCCTTTGGAATGTCAATCTGGTCACCTCCGCGATGCGCCACCATCGCGGAGGCCCACTGGAAATTGCCAAACTGGAAATTAGCCAGTTCCGTGATGCATCAACATCTCGGAGTCACACTAGAAAATGACAATTTTTATTTGGACTGTCTCCGCGACACTCTAAGGTTTAAAATGATGATGTTTAACAACTGAAACTTAAAATTGCCATAACTTTTTACCCGGTTATTAATTTTCAGTAAATTTTTTATCGTTGGAAAGCTAATTGAATTTCCTACGCAATGACAGGCTCTAAATTGAAAAATTAATGAGTGTTTTGAAATTTTTATATACAAATACTCATGCACTAGGACTTGGATTATGCTAGGAAAATACGGGGTGTTACAAGTTGCTACCTTCTATTCAAAGGTTTCAAAGTGCAAATATCCAGAGGTGCAATTCCTCAATTCTGTAAATGCAAGAGCAGTATTTCTGTACAGGTTTGGTAATCACAATTATGGTAAAACTTATCATCTTGTACCCCTAAGAGACACATTCTCTAATTTGGGTCTTTCGTGTCTCGTGGCTAGGAGGTGCACTTCCTAATTTGAGTCGCTAATCCAAAAAATGTACTTTTAGTAAGAATCTTTCACTTTCACTCTTAAGAGAGAGACTTTTTGGTCTCATTCATTCAATTTTACCCTTAAAAGGGTGCATTTGTTGATCAGAATCTTGATTCATCTTTACATTATGCATTGATGCAAATAGTTATGATTGGTTTGACACCTGGAAAAGCTTTTGATGATAAAATGGGGCAAAAAAAAAATATAATTTCTGAAATTTGGAACGTCACTTCAGGACCCTCCTGAAAAATGGAGCATTACTTTTTGTTCAGGCCCCTTCTGGAAAATGAGGCATTACTTTCTATTCAAGACCCTCCTGAAAAATGGGACATTACTTTATGTTCAGGACCCTCCTGGAAAATGGGGCATTATTTTATGCTCAGGACCCTCCTAGAAAATGGGGCATTACTTTATGTTTTGGACCCTCCTAAAAAATAGAGCATTATTTTATGTTCAGGACCCCTTTAGAAAATGGGGCATTACTTTATGTTCAAGACCCTCCTGGAAAATGGGGAATTACTTTCTGTTTGGGACCCTCCTGAAAAATGGGGCATTACTTTCTGTTCAGGACCCTCCTGAAAAATGGGGCATTACTTTCTGTTCAGAACCCTTCTGAAAAATGAGAATTACTTTTGAAAGTGGGACTTTATTTTCAACAAAATGGAATCTTTATTTATCATAATATTTCTTTGGGATAATTTTCGTTCTAGTTTTGATTTAGATTTTAGGAGCCCGACTGGAGAATAGGGTGATGAAATTGAAAGTCAGAAGCCCGCCAGAAGAACAGGGTGATGAAATTGAAAGTCAAAATCCTACCTGAAGAATAGGGTGAAGAAATAGCAAGTCGGGATCCCGCCTAAAGAATAGGGCGATGAAATTGCAAGTCAGGAGCTCGCCTGAAGAACAGGGTGATGAAATTGAAAGTCAGGAGCCCGCTTGAAGAATAGGGTAAAGAAATTGAAAATCAGGATCCCGTCTGAAGAATAGGGGGATGAAATTATAAGTCAGGAGCCCGCTTGAAGAACAAGGTGATGAAATTGAAAGTTAGGAGCCCGTCTGAAGAATAGGGTGATGAAATTGCTAGTCAAGAACGCGCCTGAAGAATGGAGTGATGAAATTGCAAGCCAGGAGCCCGCCTAAAGAATAAGGTAATGAAATTGAAAGTCAAGAGCCCTCTTAGAGAACAGGGTGATAAAATTGAAAGTCAGGAGCCCGTCTAAAGAATGGGGTGAGAAATTGCAATTCAGGAGCCCACCTGAAGAACAGGGTGATGAAATTGAAAGTTAGGAGCCCGCCTGAAGAATAAGGTGAAGAAATAGCAAGTCAGGAGCCTGACTGAAGAATGGGATAATGAAATTGCAAGTCAGAAGCTCACCTGAAGAATAGGGTGATGAAATTAAAAGTCAGGAGCCCGCTTGAAGAACGAGGTGATGAGATTAAAAGTTAGGAGCACTCCTTGAGAACAAGGTGAAGAAATGGAAAATCAAGCAATAAGGTAAAAAATTGCAAGTCAGGAGCCTACCTGGAGAATAGGGTAAAGAATTTCAAATTCAGGTTCAAGCTCAGAAATACCACCTACAAAACATGGTCAATTTTGAGTTTATCTCCAACACTAAATTTTGTATGGAGAAAGAATCTATTTTCAAGTTCAACCCAAAGAAGATCAAATTTTTTGTCATTTTTGAAAGCATTAGAGATCCAAGACAAGAATTAAGAGATGCTGCATAGATATGACTTTTATAATTTCATTTATCTTTTAACTTGTAATCTTCATTTTGATGAAATGACATAGCCACAGACTGGAACCTCGATAGGACCTCACTCGACTCTCCAACTCGGTATAGTCCATCTCCTTGTCAACCCTAAAACTATATGTGACCTGATCCCCACATAACTTGGGATAGGTAGGATGTCCATAATCAATATTCGGTTGCACTTTGTCCTTCTATTCTTTCCTTTTGAATAATACTCGGGTCAAAATTTTCTCATTGTCTACTTCTTTATTAGAAAATACTTTGTGTTTACATCCAAAGAGGGGCATAATGTAGACACGTAATTTTGTCCCTCTCAAAAATAATTTTTTACCCATTCACCTTACCCCTACCCCACATATCCCCTACCCCCACCTAATCCTACCCACTCACTGACACCCACTCCTCCATTATTCACTCACCCACCCAGCAAAATAATACATACTACATACTACCATACACATATACACACCATACACTCTCAATTCAGAGATTACACACATAATACATAATTGACACAGCAAAAAAAACTCATGTACACACACGCACACTGACTGACCAAAAAATAGACCCACATGTCGGAGAGGAAAAAGATGAGAGAGATGCGAGAGAGATCGAACATAGGGAAAAATAGGTGAAAGAAAAATAGTGAGAAATTGGCGTACGTAAAGGAGAACTAGTGAGAAATAGTTGCCTCTAGCAATTCACGTCGAAACACGATACTACCGCCAAAAAAATCTGACCTGTTCTTTGATTTTCGTCGCCTTCTGAGCTCTCCAGAGCTCTAGCACTGCGAAACAGTAACTCCAGCTTGAGTCAGTTCCAAAAACCACTGAGAAAACCAAAATCCATCCTCACATTTTACCCCATCGTCGGAAAGACTATCGGGTTTGAGTAAAATGGGGTTCAACGTCGAAATTATGACTCGAGGTTTGTGTTGAGGTTGTTTTGCTAATTGTAAATCCATTCAGATTGCAGTTCTCGATACCGAGTTGGTTTTATTGTTGTTGTTGCGGTTTTTCATTTAAGAGTTTTGAGTTCGGGCTTCATCAACTCACTATTATCAACAAAGAAATCAGTTTTTTTGAGGTTCAATTCTCAACTCTACTCCTTTTATAATTTCAATGTGGTTGATGATGTGATTTCGCGATATGTTTGAATGTATTTGAGCCTTCATAATTGTTGTGGTGACTAATTGATTTTATATTGAAATTGGTTAATCATGGGGTTGAGAATGAATTTAGGGAGGGTTTGATTTTGATAAAAGTATAGATTTATTTGATTTATTGTTGGTAGTTAGAATCGAAATGAGTATTGATGTTTATCAAACCCAATAGTATCATTTTCAGGCCGAAATAAGTAGGCAAATCTTAGGTTGGGTAGGCAAACTGTAAAAATCAATATTGTTGGGTGATTGAATGTTTGTTGAATGATTTTATCGCATAGAGTTGAAATTGTATTCATTTTTGCCGGGGAATGCCCTGAAGAAATTGTATTTATTCGCCGAGGAATGCCTCGAAGTATCATGTACGCGAAGGATGTTCGTGATCAAGGCCCGAGGCATCTGATAGAGCATAGATTAGGATTAGTATAGGTTAGTGTAGGTTCATTTCAGTACCTTTTTTATTTTGGACTATAATAATTGGATTGGACACTATATTTTTCGTTTTGTGATTTGTTTTTTTGTGTGTTTTGTTAGTTTATACATTCCGATAGTGTTGTACTAGCCAATACAGTTCACGAAGAGACCGTGGTCAAACCACGGGATCGAGGGATGTCTAACACCTTCTCCTCGGTCAACAGAATTCCTTAACTGGAACCTCTGCTCGTGGATCAGTTTTTTTGAGTCAAACTGTTTGGGAAGAGGATTTCCAAAAGTGACTTGGCACACCCGATTTATGCCAAGTGACGACTCTGATTTTAAATGTAAACAATCCTCATCGAAACAAAATTTCATTTTTAGTTACTTTACAATAAAAATCCTTTCAAATATAAAATTAATTTTTTTTTTGGTCAAAAAAAAGGGTGTGACAACAAATACAAATAAAATAAAACCACAAAATATAAATGCAATGTCTAGTCAATTATAAAATACAGATACAAAATAATTCTTTAAAATACAAGTGTGAATTGTATATAACAAAAATGATGTTGCGAACTAGCAAACACAAATATAAGTGTGAACTATAAAATACAAATGAGAACTACAACAAACAAATATAAGTGTGAACTATAAAATACAAATACAAAATACGAACTATAATATATATATATATATATATATATATATATATAAGCGCGAACAATTAAATGCAAATACAAATATAATTGTATCAACGAATACAAAAATATAAATGATGATATGAATACAAATACAATAAGCAATTATGGTATTTTTGTTATTCTTCAAGACCTGTACTCGACTAGCCATTATTTTCAAAAATACAAAAAATATAAGATAGAAAAAAAATGTACAAAAAAGAAAACCAAAAAGAACAAAAAAAAGAAGGAAAAAATAGATGATAGAGATAGAAATAAAAAGAAAAAGAAAGAAACAAAAAAAGGGAAAAAATAAAAATATATAAGAAAAGAAGAAAAAAAGAAAAAACACAAAAAATGAAAGAAAGAATCTAAAAAGAAAATGAAAATAGGAAAAAATCAAAAAAGAGAAAAGAATAAAATAAAAAATAATGGTAAATACAAATACAACGGTTATGATGTTTTCGTCATCATCCATGACTTGTATTCGATGTAGTCATATTTTTTGAAAATAAAAAAATATATATATAATGTGATTAATGTATTTATGTTTTATATGGATACAAACTATTGAGTAAAACCGAATACAATGAATGTGAATTGAATATATCGGTTATAAATGATAATATTATAAAGTATTGCTATGAAAAGTGCATTTTGTGCCAAACTATTGCTATTTTTGAAGCATCCCCATAGATGAATGCTAACTACCAACCTACAATATGTCTACTCAATTAAATAAAAAAATAGAAGATACAAATAGTAATGAACATATTTATGAGGAATCATAATATTAATGGATTTATATAAATAACATACTCAATCTAAAATTTCAAAAATGAAATGATTTAACTTATAGATAAACTTAAACTCAAATTCAAATTATACTATAATTATTCTATTAGATAGAATGTGAATATAAATTATTAAAAAATAATTATATAGAGAGTAATATTGTATTCATAATTATCTCCTAACCGTATATTGTGATAATTTAATTGTGATAGGCAAAAAGAGGCAAAACGTGCTTATCCATAAAGGGAAGTTATCATTAACTTTAAATTCAAAAATTGATTAGAATATTAATTGGATAATTATAAATTTTAAATTTTGACAAAAAATTAAAAAGGAGAGAAAATTTTGTGCATTAATTGCTAGAAAATAGGTTTGATGCTATTTATTATTATCATTATTATTATTATTATTATTATTATTATTATTATTATTATTATTATTATTATTATGTAAGCATAATATCTCAAGCCAGAGGTGATTGTTGTTGTTGTTGTTAAGAAATAGTTTTAGAGTTTATTCAGGATTCTTTTTTTTTTGTTTCCCATCTGGTGTTCGGTACCCGCATTGGAGTCCGACTAATCCGGATTCATGTCGGGGAGGGTCCCATTCGGGGGATAGCGTTCCCTACCAAGGATTTTTTTCATATCCAGAGCTCGAACTCGAGACCTCTAATTAAAGGAGGAGCAGCCCCATCCACTGCACCACATCCTTTAGTGGTCAGGACACTTCAAACTATGGGTTTCTAGCTTTATGGTAGTACTCCTCCTATTATTTACTTATTTATTTATTATTATTATTATTATATTATTATTATTATTACTACTTCTATCGGTATTACAATTTTGTACTCCTCCTAAAATATATAAAATATATTTTATATATTTTATATTACTAGTTTAGGTGTACGCGCTTTGTGCGTGTACCTCACTTTAATGAGTTCAAATATTACATTAAATGGGATATTTGTTTAAATAATAAAGATGAATATAATAATTAAATTTAATATCTTTTGAGAATTTAAAGATGGAGAATGTATTTACTAAACCTAATCTTTACCAAAAATATTTTTAAAAATCGATCGACATTCATCTACCATTTATAAATTGCAATAAAACAATACAATAATAGAAACATCAAAATAATACAATTAAATCTAATCTTTACATGCAAAAATTTTCTCAAAGTCGTCCGACACTCATCTATCACCTATAGACAATAATAAAATAATACGATAATAAAGATATAAAAATAATACAACTAAACCTAACTTTTACATAAAAAAAATTCCTCAAAGCCGACCAACATTTATCTATGACCTGTAAACTGCAACAAAATAATATGATACAAGTGATATCAAAATAATACAATTAAACTTAAATTTTACACACAAAAATTTCTCAAAGCCGATCAACATTTATCTACGAAATGTAAACTACCACAAAATAACAAACTAATAGAGATATTACGATAATACAATTAAACCTAACCTTTACCTAAAAAAATTTTCAAAGTCGACTCACATTCATCTAGCATCTATAAATGAAAATAAAATAATAAGATAATAAAGATATCAAAACAATACAATTCAAAGTCAACCGACATTCATCTACGACCTGTAAACTATAAAAAAAAATATAATAAGATAATAAAGATATCAAAATAATACAATTAAACCTAACCTTTACACAAGAAATTCTTCAAAGTCAACCGACATTCATCTACGACCTGTAAACTGTAAAAAAAAATATAATAGTGATCACAAAGCTTCAATTTTGATCCAACCAATTCTTGTCTAAGAGAAAATTTTGACCCTAAAAAATGATTTTGAATGAAAACAAAGAAGATATATATATACATACATGTTGAATTCTATTATGCTGACAAAAACAGTGAAAAAGTTTAGGGTTAGAAAATCAAGCATCCACCATCTAGACATGCAATTGAATCAAGTTAGACTCATCAATCATATTCTCCCAATAGGTAAACCGGTTTGTTCTCTAGTTTAACATACATCTCAATATTTATAGAAGTATTTCCTTAATAGAGTCTTATTTTAGGAGTATTTTTCTAATTGAACAGTAGAAAAAAATATTAATTAATTCCCCTACCATATATTTAGGAGTCTTGTATATTTTAGGAAGCCTAGTAGAAATGAAAATATTATTTAATTCTCCTACCATATATTTTAGGAGTCTCATATATTTTAGGCAGTCTAATTAATATAATAAAAAATAATTAAATAATAAATTTAAAAACTAGTGAAAGATAGTTTTGTATAAAGAAGAATCTTTTAATGAATGGTAAAAAATTCAAATCACTTTTCTAAGAGTCTTCACACTTTTAATATATTATAGATTATAGATATAGATTATAGATTACAGATATAGATATAAAAGGAAGAAACTTTTGAAATAGTAAGAGTTTATGTAGAACTTTTCAACCATATGTTTCTATTTTTAAGTTGATGATTTTTTTTTCTTTTTAAAAGGATAATATATTTTCAAATTCAAATATTTTATATTCATTAATTCAAAATTTTTACTACAACACTATTAAATATTGTGTTAAAGTTTATTACATGACTTTTTAATATCTTGCCACTTGACTTCATATCTTGCTTTTAATTTTGCACACACACACACATATATATATATATATATATATATATATATATATAAATTTGCTTTTGCTCGTCCCTATAGCATAAGGAATTCTTTTGGCTTACATCTATATCTGTAATATATTAAAAGTGTGAAGGGCTTAGAAAAGTGATTTGAATTTTTTGCCCTTCATTAAAACAGGTTGCAATATATAAAATCGTCTTTTCACTATTATATTTTATAATATGTAATATTGAGTATAATAAATATATCAAAACATATATGTCAAGGTTTTTTAGTTTTGGCTGAATTCATGCTTGGATACATGACTTTTTTAATAAATAGGTCGGCTATATGAACAAATATATAGAGAAAGATTTTCTACTAACAGGTAAATTCCTAAGTTTATGGGTTAAGTTTTCTTATTTCGCATCAATTCTTTATTAGGTTGGATACCTAGCTTTTCATTTAAATAAAGCAGTATGAACAAATACGAATGTCTTTTATGTTTGTTGGTCACGCAGTAGAGGAAGCAAAGAAACTTTTGCTCTTTGATATTTATTTTTGTTTGGACAATAAATTTCTTTTGTTGTATAAATATTATTTACTCCATTGTTTAGTGCTGGAATAAGTAACTCATGAAGAGTACCGTGTAAAAAATGTCAATTCTTTATTTCTTCTCTTATACTATGTGGCGTATGGCGTATGTATATTTACTATCAATTTAGGAGTAATCAACTTAATTATGGTGTTGGAGTTAGTTTAAGTATTTCAAATCAATTATAATTCCCAGCCTAAATACTTTTTTATTTGATATAATTACTAAATTTTTCCTTCTTAAAGATAGAAAAATTAAAATTTAATTAAAATTAAATTTTCTAATATTTAGGACTTTAAGATCTAAAATTTTGGTCATGTGAACAAGATATAAAATCATAAAATCGTAGCAGAGATGAAAATAATTTCTTCCAAATCTTGATAAATATAATTACCTGACTTTGTTTATCTATCGTATCAATATGATTCCTCTCTTTTTATTAGTTAAATAAATTATTCAATAATTTATTCTTTTTTCCGAATATTTTATCCTAATTAATTGACATGCACATACAAAAATTAGAAGAATACACATTTTGATATTTAAACATATCTAATATTACATATCTATAATCTGTAATTTATCTATAATCTATATATATAATCTATAATCTATAATATATTAAAAGTTTGAAGACCCTTAGAAAAGTGATTCAAACTTTTTACCCTCTATTAAAACACTTTGCAATAGACAAAATCGTCTTTTAACTTTTTTCCTTCAATTATTATATTATTAAATTAAGAACTCCTAAGATATATGAAAAGAATCGTGATAAAAGAAATTATGAATTCTAAACTACTTAAAATATACAAATTCTAAAATATATATGAATCCTAAAATATATGGAAAGAAATTAACAGTTCTAAAATATATGTAAAAGTTATATTTTATTTTAATTAAATATATAGGCTTGACATATACGTTCCAACCCCTGGATCTAAATTCTTTTTTTATCCTTTCACCTTTTTTTTGTTTTACAAATATGAGATTTTCTCTTTGGGGTTGGGTTTTAAGCTTATGTTTGATGTCTTTCTGTTGTTCATTAAATTTACCTTCAAAATACGTTTATATTCTTTTATTGTTGATTTAAATTAGGCTTAGCAAAATTGAATATTCTTTAACTTATAAAATATTTTTTTTCATAATCTTAAATTATTTCCTTCGTAAATAAATTATTATTGATTGATTACTATTGATCTTTTTTTCTAACATATTTAAGCAGATGAAAGAAAGATTTGTGTAAAACGTGCAAACGAGGTTTCATGTCAATTGCAAGTAAACTACAGGCAAGATATGAAGAAGGCAGCCTTTTCCGGGTTGAGTGCTGTGAACAGGAGCCTCAAGGTTGCCAAGTCTGGCGTGAAGAAAAGGAACAGGCAGTCTTAGAGTTGGCAATAAGTGTTACATTGTGTTTGCATTGGCATTATTGTCCTCCCTTCATTAAGTACCAAAGTTTTTATTTTCAATTTTATATTTAGAAATCTGTTTTGAAAAAAGTTGCCCTATGCTTTTGGATTAAAGACCTTATGGTTATTTAGAAATTATCTGTTTAATTTGTGGAAAGTTTGTTAAAACAAAGCAAGTGAATTTAAGGTATGTTTTTCTTATTCTAAATTTTATTTCTTATTCATGTTAGTTATATTTCTTATTAAAGCGTAATTCAAGTTAATACTGTTTTATCATAATCATACTTACATAAAAAAAATTATTGAGACAAAAATATAAGTGAAAATTGTAATTTGTCATGATAACAAACAAATCATAGTGTCAAACAAGTATCAAACAAAGTCATTAATTGACTAGAAGATAAAACAGAACGGGGATTATAGATTTCATGAGCTAGCAAATCAAATTTATAGCCTATTTCATTCTTCCATCAGGTACTTAGAGATGGACGCTAGAGATAATTTGCATCGTTCGATTTATGTTTTAGTGTCTTCGTCAAGACTCTAAAGTATATTTTTACTTTCAAAGTATAATATTAAATAATTAATATTTCAACGTATTATTCTTTTAATTTTTTTATTCATATATTTATAATTATTACTCTTGGATGAGAAGACAGATGGCATGATGTGATTTTATTTGCATTGACGTGGGTGGTATTGGAAGGAGAGAAGTGGGATATCTTTCAAAGGGTAAACTTTTCTCTATCAAGAAATTAGTCTTTAAGTGACTTTAAATAGATCTGATTCATAATAGTGAAATTTTTGAAGGCGAATCAAGTATATTATTTGATATAAATAATAATAATTTATTCTTTTATATATATTTATTATTATCGTTATACACATGTACAAAGCACGTACATTTACATTGTCTAGTTATTCTTAAATATAAGAAGTAAATACTATATATTCCAAAGTAGAGCTACCCACGAAACATAAACATGTGTGCACGCACATGGCACATCATTAGAATCGTAATAATAAAATTCCTCATTAGTGAATTATGGACATAAAGAATAAAGAGAAACCACAAGCACTAAACTAAAAAAAATGGAAGAAAAAAGGTAGATGAATATATATAAAGATGTTTTAACGAATCAATGTCACTCACATGCAATTTTTAAATTATTTTTCTTTTTCAAAACCTGTTAGATTATGTAATGTCAAATTGCCAGAAAATTCAGACTCCAACCAATTTGTGTTCTCTAATAGATTAATTAATAGAAAATTAGTTTAATGTCTCCTCGTTAGGTTTCGTTGGGGGACCATGGAGAATTAAATAAAATCGACGATCATACTTGTAGGTCGGTTCTTTTACTAATCTGTCATTCTTTAATTACTATTATTTCTTTTTTTTTTTTAGTTGGAGAGTAATGTAGATGGATGGATATAGATGTATTTAATTGGAATTTTAAGTTTGCATTTAGTCATAAATTTTTAAATATTTTAGATATGTTATTTTTGAGTAAATTTTACACTGTGATTGGCCATAGTTTTTAAAAATATATCTCATATTTTTTTTAAAAAAAATATGATTTATACCCATAAGCTTTAAAAATATAAAAATACTCATAAATTTGTATTATCATTTTATAATAAACATGTTTCGTGATAAAATTAAATCCATAAATCAATTTGTATTGATAAAATTATTTCATATATCAATGTAGAAGCTATTAAAATTTTTTCAACTCACAAAAAGAAACATTTACTCTGTATATTCAGTATAGATATAACTATGCTCTTAATAGATAGACAGTTTATTAATGAAAGGTTGTTGATAGATATATATTAATTGAGATTAAGAAATAGTAGTTTTTTTTTTATAAAATATAAGAAATTGGGATATATTTTAAATTCTTAAAAGTTCTCAGAAACTAAAATTTAGCCCAAAACTACATTCTTTTAATTTTTGTAAACTTGAGACTTTTGTCAAAAAATGACAAATTATATGATCAAATAATTTTTAAATTTTTTTTTTTTCGAAACTAGTTACAGTTTTTATGGTCAAACGGGTCCTAAATCTTATGTTTAAATATATTTATCTTATGTTTAAATATATTTTTCAAAAAACTTATATCTATCTTATAGAGAATTACATATTTACATTTTATTATCCTCTCATAACCTAAGCTGGAGGTGAATTATGAACATTAAAATAAGGAGTTATTTAGTACGGGGTATGAGATAAATAAAGTTATTCTATGAAATTAGTTGTTTCATCATATATATGAAATAACTATTTTCTCATCATTATAATGTAAATAACAAAATAAATAATCTTCTGACTAATTAATATTTCATGTCAAACACATAATAACATGATCCAAAAATTTATCTAAAGGTTATTAGCCCTTATTCATCACACCAAACTAGTCGTAAATGTGTTATCTCACAAGCAGTTCATAGAGTTTTCAACGACCACACTTACATTGATATGAGAAAGCAAATTCCAGGTAGAATTTAGAGGAACGTCTCCACACTATATGTATCATTTTTATATAGTTATGTTGTTTAAATAGATCAAACAACTGTTATAAATCAATAATTTATTTAAAAAATAATAAAGAAAATGAGAAGATAATTTCAAAGACCTTCCGTCGAGTTTCACCGCAAAACATATGTTTCTTGTAATATGCAATATTACACTTGTCTCCCGCTCTTTTGATTTTATCTGTACAACGACTCTAAATTGTTAATATGACCTATAATTCATAGAGAAGTGCAAATATATATCAGTCTAAATTTTTTTTTGCAATGACCAAGTAGATCCACAAACAATAGAAATAAGAAAATGTAGATCCACAAACATTTCCCTCATTCCAAGAAGTAGCAATCTACCATTAGATTTATCATCAAACAACAGATATAGACAAAGACATGAACCGACTTTATTTATCTACAAAAAGCAGTCAACTCTTCCTTGTAACGCCAGTAACAGTTATTCGATTTTCCCTCAACCCCATAAAAAAATTAAACTTTCCCTTAACCCCTTAAAAAAATTAAAATTAAACTAATTAAATATATATATATAATTTATAGACAAAAAAGGCATAATACATTTAAAGTTGGCTTCAGCCATCACAAGTGAGCACTTTAATTTTGAGAATGTACATTTAGACACTTTAATTCGATGTCAATTGATAACTAAATATTCCAAGTCGTCCCATTTGTATCTTGTGAATACCTGACACAGAAATTTTAAAGATATTTAAAAAATCATTTATAAATAAAGTTGTTTAATTGATATAATAAAAATGCGTTGAGGTATTTAAATGTACACACTCAAAATTAAAATGTTTATCTGTCTAGGCCAAACTAGAAGTGTTTGTTATACACGCGGAAATAAAAACGAGTGAGTAGAATGAAAGAAATGTGTGCGTCTGTAAAAGAGTGTTTATTTCACTACTTTGATGGTTCTGAGAAGCAGAAGCTCCTTTTAAAGCCATATCTCAAATTTCAATTCAAAAACCATAAACACAAAAGAATAAAATCATGACAAAGTGTATACTGCTTTGCTACAAAAGAGTAATGTTTAAGCTGAACAAAAAGAGGAAAATAATCTTGAAGGTGTTAGTAGTTCAAAAGTATGTTAAGTCTCTTTGGAACAAAATTGTTGCTTGCTGTATAGGTTATAAGTCCATTAAGTATAGGAAATTGTCACACCACCATTCTTCTTCCTCGTCTACCACCACCAACACCACCGCGACGCCTTTGCCTTCTAAGAGGGCCATCCCTGACTATGGCTTAACCGCGCCATGTTGCTGTGATCACATCAAGGAGGGATCTTTGGAGGATTTGGTTTCATTGAAGATTTGTCTATTGGGTGATAACCAAATTGGCAAGACAAGTTTCTTGGTTAGTCTTCTTATATACATTTTCCTTTTAAGTATTAAGTTTCAAAAGTCTTTCTTTTTCTAACTCCGTATCTAATAATGTTGCATCGTATTTACTTTTTTTTTTTTTTTTGATGGTATGGTTTTGATTTCTGTTTCTAATCTTGTTTTTGTGCTTTCATCATGTTGATTAAAGACGAAGTATGTAGGAAAGGAGACAGGAGAAGAAAGCTGTTCATCAAAAGGGTTAAATCAAATGGACAAAAGCTTGTTTGTTAAAGGTGCAAGAATAACCTATACTATATGGGAAGTCCAAGGTATATGTCAATATACTGTGCTTCTTTTATGGGGTCAGTTAACTAACCACTTGTTAAAAATCACAAAAAAAATCAATAATTTCAAGAAATATAATTGGTTCTGGCTAAGAAATTTAAGGTTAAATCCATCTAGCTTAAATCTTGAATCGAGGAAACTAGGAAGTTTATGTGCAAATACGTGAATTTGACTGAAATATTTCATTAGAACTTTTCTAAATTGCCACGATGACAATGCAGGTGATGTTTCTGCATCTACTCAGATTCCTACAGCTTGTAAAGACTCTGTAGCAATATTATTCATGTTTGATCTCACAAGTCGCCGTACACTAAAGAGGTATCATTTTCTTACTTCATCATTCATAAACTTAGTTGTTGTCATGTGACCAAGAGGTTGCTGGTTTAAGCCGTGGAAACTGCCTCTTGCAGAAATGCAGTAAGGCTGCATACAATAGGGCCCAGGCTGCCCTTTTTCTTTAGTTCATAACCATAGTTATTACTTCTTGTGTTTTTGTCTGTCTAAAATTGTTTTTCTGATCACAATTATCACAGTGTTATTAGTTGGTATCAACAAGCACGACAATGGAATCAGGTACAGCTAGGAAAAACGTTAAATTCTCTCTTGATTTTGAATTCCTTATTGTTATCTTTTCTATTTATGAAATGTTTATGTGTGTTTTATTCTTTGTTTTCAGACGGCAATTCCAGTAATGATAGGGACAAAGTTTGATGATTTTGTGCAGTTGCCGTTAGATGTGCAATGGACCATCGCAAATCAGGTAAATATTATGATCCTCATACTCTGATAGCCTCTCCCCTCCCCCAAAAGTTCACTTGGTGGAAGTAATGCAGGTGAAGATTAGAACAACAGTAAAGTTATTTCCGATTTATAGGTCATGAATTTGTGCCGTAGAATCAGATAGATGACAACATGTGTTGGGATAACTTGTCTAGATTATCCCATTTCAAGGGTAGAGCTACAAGTCTAAGGACTCAACAAAACTCAGTAGCTTTGGCTCAAATCCTATATTTGTATTTTCCAGATTAATTTACTATGTACAATAAGATTTTTAAGAACTCGGTAACCTACTCTCTCTTTTAGAATTCAAAAAGCATAAGCTCAAAATCCTAATGGCGCCTCTGATCCCCTTGAGGTAAGTTTTTACCAGGCCTTTGCATGAATATGAAATACTTTGTGAATGGATTCAAAAGTAATGTGTGTGGGATTTGGATTGGTGGTTGTGGGGGGGTGGGGGGTAAGGTTCAAGATTACCAAGGAAAAGTCATAGCAAATGTAACACATGGAAAAGTAATCAAAATTGATAGTCTGAGCAAAATCCAGTATCTACCATCCATTTATTGGGTACATAAATAAGAGATACTTTTCCTACTGTATATCTTTAATTGCTCTGAAGTACTGCATAAATTTGGACCATATTTTGTTGCTTTTGGTTGGGCTAATGAAAGGAAAACTGATACTACAGCATTTCAAATATGATTTTGAACAGGCAAGAGCATATGCAAAAGCACTAAATGCAACCCTATTCTTCTCAAGTGCAAAATACAACATAAATGTGAACAAGATATTCAAGTTCATCACAGCCAAGCTCTTCAACTTACCATGGGCAATGGAACGTAACCTCACTATTGGAGAACCCATCATTGACTACTAGTTTCACTTAAATATTTGCAGCTAGAAGAAGAGAAAAAGAACCAGCAAATTGATTATGATTGTAAATATGAAAATTTCAGAAAAAGGAATGATTCTCAGTCAGTCAACCCGTCAGTGGACGCACAGATGTGAGAGATTGGCTATGGTGGGTATGAGAATAGGTAGAGGTAAGTTGAAGAAGTATTGGAGGGAGGTGATTAGACAACACATGAAAGATTGTAGCTTACCGAGAACATGATCCTAAAATATGAAGATATGGAAGTTGAGTAATAGTGTAGAAGGTGAATATGTAGTCAAGTTCTGTTTCCTTATCAGTTATGTTACCTACTGTCTTATTTTTCAATTTTAGTAGTATTAAATGTTGTCTCGTTAGCTTCAGTTATCATGTTATATGTTGTTGCTACGGTTCACTTTTTCATTGTTTTCAACATGTCTTCTTCACTATTATATTTTCTTTACATGATTTTTGTATACTTTATTTGAAGCAGATGATTTATCGAAAACACCCTCTCTACCTTCTCAAGGTAGGGGGTAAGGCTATATACACATCACCCTTTCTAGTAGGGGCTATATACACATCACCCTTTCTAGACCCCACTTGTGAAATTACACAACCTACGTCGTTGTTCATATACATCCTATACAATTTCTTTCTTGTGGTATACAATGAAGATCCAATTACTTGTTTTGCAAATCTGTTAGAATTGAGTTTACTACCTTCTAGTCGAGTCCATTAATCACATTTGCGAGCAACACTTGTAAGTCATTTCCTATAACGAAGTTCTGATGGACTGATTCAAGATATCGATGTGACTAAACATGTAACAAAAACAGGAGAAGAACAAAATATGTAAACGTCAGGCGTGTAAACATTGAAAATATAATACACAGGAACAAAGCATTAGCCAAAATAAACACAACAAAAAGAGAATAAAGGACAGGTGGTGCACAAAATCACCAACTCTACTTACTTGGCCACTCTTGTAGCCCACTATTATGTAAATGTATCTTACTTCGAAATGAACAGAATATGTAGTATCTCAAACTTCTATATGTATCAACATCAGCAGATTTAGCTATTTGTCCTTATTCGAAAATAGGGAACAATAGAACATAAATTTTCAATTTTCATCAGAGAAAATATTCGCCATGAACAACCTTCCAAAGTACAGATTGCTGTCCCCAAGTAACACAACCTAGAGAGACAGGATTCGTAAACAACCTTACTACAGGTTTAGAAATTAACGAAAACAAAGCTCTACTCAACGAGCGCTTTTCTCTTGGGAGGTTCCAACTGTAAGTAGTAGAATGGCTCGGTAGGCTCTTCCCTGCACAACCATGTTGCATAGAAAGTTAGAAATGCCTTCTCTTTATCACGACAGGATGAGAAACTTATACCCACTGAAAGCCATAAACATAACTTCCAATTAATTGCTTAGTGTTAAAGTTGACACATCCTCCAAACAGTACTTCTTCGAATCTTTTTTTCTTTTTATAAGATTCCTGCTTGTTTATTTGTTTCAGTGTACAGATTTTTTCTCTTTAGCCTCAATCGAAATATTTAACTTCCAGGATCTGAGAGCTACTCGACATACCCTCAAACCCCAGGGCGCACCTTAAATTTTCTCTCTTCAAATTTACCCCTTCAGAATCTCCAACCCAGATCAAATCTTCCTTCCACATGATTCATCTTCATTACTTTCAAAGATGTCAAGACTAAAGTTCGTTGCTGTGTTGAGTTGTTCACTCTGCAGCATTTAAGCTCAGGAACTAACAACCTAGTTCATCATTTTCAAAATTTGAGCTCAGGTTGGCTCCACTAGTGTTTTTGCAGCTTAGGCTCTTTGTATTACATAATAATCTTCTTCAGGAGTATATATTTTTAGATTAAAATGACAATTTTTCATGTTCCATGTAGACCAATAGTATAAGATGCTCAACTTTATTCCACACCCTCTTATAAGTAAAAATATAAAATAAAAGAAAATGTAAGTCAATGTATAACTTGAGTAACAAGAGATGTCTTCATCAATCATTTTATTTGAACTGCAATATCTATTAGACAATGGTTGCTATAATGCTGTGTATTAGATAACATATGATGATTAATGAGATAAGACTACTTATTTCAATGTCAATTATTTCACAACTGATCCACGGACCAATTACTTGAAGCTTACCCAGGCTTAGAACGCATGCACTGATAGAATAGCTTGAAAGGTCCTGGTATTGTTTTAAATGGATTACCTTCAAAACATGCCTGCATAGCACTATAGGTAATTCAGCTGAAATAGAAAAGATAAACAAGCATAAAATGCATATGATATGCATGTATGCTGTGAAATATTAAAAGATGTACAATGGCCAGTGGCTAACGCAGACGTTCAAAAGGGTTGAGTATCTGATTCTGGAAACAGGGCACAATGGCCTTTGTCGAGCGAGATGCAAACATCTCTCGTTCCTACAAACACTAGATAGAGGATGAAAAATGGACTAAGAGCCTCTTTGCAGACCGCTAAAAGAGCCTCTTTGCAGACCGCTAAACATTTAGCCACATTTAATTGCTCAACATTCGAACTACTGCCAATTCAAAAAACCTGAATTTCACCTATTGCCTAAGCAAGAATTGAAGTCCATCATCTTTTCGACAAAGGAGATCCATATACTAAGCTTCTCGATCTATATACTACATACCTACTACACCAACGTAATTTGAAGACATAGCTATTAACTTATAAGAAGCTAGCCATCTAGCTAAGTATAAGCATCATTATATCAATATAGGCAGTTACTCCACCACTAATTCTACTTTATAGTTCAACATTAGAATGGAATTTCTCTTACTTGATCTTTATGAGCATTCCTTATATTGTTTGATGAAACAGAAGGAATTATGTCAGCAGAAACAGGATAAGTTGGAAGCTATCGCATGAAGGAAGCAGCAACATCAAATTAGCGTCCAACACAGCGTGTTTAGTTTCTCCTGTAAAAGCTTGAACTCCATGACACTGTGAGGAGTTTCACATGCAGGGTGTTTTCGAATTTGGTATAGAAATTTGAAAACTGCATCCCACTACGCTGGAGTTTAACATAAAGAAAGTTTCAGAACTCCAACACACTATGCTGGAGCTTTTCTGTGTTTTATCTACGGACATTTTTCTCCAATTTTTGTTTCCACATAAGAAATTGGCCATCTTTTAGTTACATTACAAACGGCGACTAAATATAAAAAATTGGTCGTAGCATGCCATTTTTACCTAGATAGAGACCGACTTAAAGCTCCCCCCTTCCAGCCCAAAATTTTAAATTATATGAGCTATGGTACAGCTGATTACATGTTTTTGTTTCTCTTTAAGATGCAACTGTAATTTGGTCCATCCACTGGAACAGATAAGACTTATTCCAGAGCCAAGTTAGTTCGATGGTTTGTGGTGAATCAAAAAGTGGACAATAGGCCGTTACTAATGGACTCTTCAAGTCTCTATTTTTATTTTTATTTGCACCACTTGTCGTAGAAGTACACAAAATGTAGCTTTCGCATTGTTTGGAAGTAAACTTCAAAGTACGAAAATCATGTGACATCTGAAATACCTAAGAAACTAAGGACTCGTTTGGTACAAGAGATAACTAATCCCGTAATTAACTTTATGATGAGCTTATCCCATGTTTGTTAGGGATAAAATGCATGGGATAACTCATCCTGGGATTAGTTATCCTCGGACTGTAGTGTAATTTTTATCACACGGATAACTAATCCGGGACAACTTGTTTCCCAACCAAATGACCCTTAAGCATTTATTAAGGCAAGCAAAAAACGTAAGTAGAAGTTGACATCTACCAAAGAGGTATAAAGACACATAAATTGGGAGGGAGAGAGTAGTCAATTAGATTCAAATACAAACATCCACCAGAATACACACAAAGATTAATGAATCAGTATTGATCTAAGAAATGGAACACAACAAACAGACCTGAACAACATCCTCAACGCGGTCGTTACATCTATGGGGCTTAGGTTGTCTGTTATCACCTTCAGGCATACCCCATGGCGACTCTCTTCGCGGAACTGGAGAACTCATCTTCCTTCTCTTTTTCAACTTTCTGATCTCCTTTCCCCAAACCTTAATAAAAGGGGTTTTAATGTTTTTTCTTTTTTATTACGATGCCCTCTTGAATTGGGTAACTCGGGCCCAAATGGGGCCTCTCACCCTACTTTCTAATCTTTGTTTTTTTTTGGGGGAGGGGGGAGAGGAGTGGGAAAGGGAGAGGGGGGGGGGGGGGTTCCAACACAAGACTTACTTTCATATCTTTGATAGAGGTGGACATGATATAGTATATATCGAAATCAAATTTTTTTATACCGCGGTATGAATGTTATGCTATTTGGTAGGAATTTAAATTATTTTGGTATTTGATATTTATGCAAAAAATACTGAAATACCATATAATGCACCGAAGTTTTTTAATAACATATAAAACCCATATATATATATATATATTATCTAAGATTATTAAATATATTTATATATCATCTATTAGCCAATTGAATACAAAAGTAGCTTTTATTCATAAGTAAATTTTTTTGGAAAGCTTATTATTTAGGAGTACTATGCTTACGTTTAGGTACTGTTGTTCAGAGTTTGCATCTCGGACTATTCAATCGTGATTGAAATGTTATTTTGTCTAATTGATTAACAAAGATAGTTGTTAGCCTAACATGATTGAGACGTTTTTAAAATTTAAAGTTATAGTTTTTTTATATGAATATATGTAATTTAGAAATCAAATAAAGTATGGTTACCGAATTACTATACCGTAAAATACCAAAATCGAATTTAAAAATACCAAATCATACCAAACTAATTTGGTATGGTAATGGTATTATTATTTTAGATACCGAAAGCCGAAGTTACCGTACCAAAGTTTAAAATACCGTACCGTACTGTACCACGCCCACCCCTACTTTAATGTAAGGAGTGTATGCAAAATATGATGTATTACTAATATTTTAATTAGTAATGTTAATATTAGTTATATTTGTAATAATTATATTGAGATTATTTTTTACTAAAAACTACTTATAACTATAATTTTTTTTATTACACAATATTTCAAATCTCAAAATTAATTATAAATATCTCACTTTTACATTTTTCTCTCTCTAGAATTCATATACATAAATTTACCTCCCTAATTTAACATTTTAGTTTCGTACAGGGTGCCTACAATCAAGAAGTCACGTTTAAGTGATTATCAATTTAAAATTTATAATCGTGTTTGGATCAAACTGCTCATCATCAGCACTCAATTTTAAACTTCTACATAATGTATATGAACTTCAAATAACTTACAAAAACAAGATGCACTGTTACATAAAAAAATAAAAAAACTCACAATCGTATCATTTTTTATCAAGTCGTTTAGCTCTGAAATTAAAGCCATGTTAGTCATTACAGATACAAGTGTCGCTTTATCCTTATACAGCTGTTTCGCTTTCAAATCAATATATTTGATATCACAGATTAAGTTTTTAACTTTTAACTCAGGCATATACAGTCAATATTGATTTTGTGACTCAACAACAGAAAGAGCAAGCACATTCCTTTTCATCTCTTCAACACAAATGACAACTCTAGTTTCTCCATTAAATGTTATATCTCGGTACATTTATCCGTTATTGCTATGCACAATGGGTACATTACAAAATCAGAAAAACTTTCTTTCAACTCAACATAAAGTTTAACACCATTATCATTCTTAATAACAATTGGTGATGCATTACCTTCAACAACATAACGGACATCAATTTTTTTTTTTTGAGATTCATCAATGTCTAGTTTAGTTGCAATTGCTGAAATCAACCTCAAATAAGAAATACTCTCTACAATAATAATTCCTTCAATTTTGTATCCTTTGTATAGTATTTTGGATTTTCAGATAAATGAATGCCTCAAGAGAATTACAATAGTCATCTTCTTGAAAAAAAATTCTAATAATTTTTTCTTTGGGACTTTGAATACTAAAAATTCAAAAAACACAGCTTGAATGATATGAATTATTTTTTCTTGATCGTACTAGCTGGATTTGTATTTCAAATTTTGAAATTGAATAGTTGTTACTGAATTAAAGGAATTCACTAATTAGATATTAATAAACATTGTGTTAATTGCATCCTATAATAAATAAATATGTGTTCTTTCCTTGTTTAATGCTATAATAGTTACTTAATATACATAACGTAGCATATTGTATATGGTCAGCAAATTATGTATAAGAATAATTAAAATTCGGGAGAGAGAAATTTTAATTAAAAAAAAAATAAAGAGAACGTAAGTAGGTATCAAATAACTACAACTTTACTTCCTTTATTACCCAATATATTTCAAATCCCAAAACTAATTATAACACTACAAAAAAACTGTGTTTAGCGACACACACTTTTCGTCGCTATCATATGAAATTCGACGGAATAGCGACGGATCTGCTTCTGTCGCTATACTGCTTGTTGCTAGCCTCATAACGAAGAAATATTAATTTCCGTTGCAAAATTTGTGACCCCTTAGCGACAAATAATTTCGGTTGTAGTTGTTACCGACAGATTAGTCCGTTGATATCTCCAAAATTTATTTTCATCGTGGTTAAATTTACGACTGAGTATTTTATCGCCGATTCATTGCAACATGGTTTGGTCGACTGAGTAGCGACCAAATTTATCCATCGCTAAAATTTTTTAGTATCAGAGACAAAAGTTAGTTACTAATTATTTGTCGTAATACCAACTGTCTTTAGCAACTAAGTTTTTTCGTCCCTAAAGTTTTTCAGTAGCAATGACAAATATTAATCGCTAAATTTTTGTCGCTAATAATTTTGTAGGAAAATAATTGAAACACGTAAATTATAGAATAATTAAAATAACCAACATTCATATAGATGGCAAAATGCACAATAATTGTATCCAAAAATCTACAATTTCAAATATTTTGTCAAACATAAACTAACGTCAAACCAACATCTATCGAAATTGGTATTTGTTACTATGTACATAAATGTTTTGTACTTTCACACAAAATAGTCTATCAAAAATTAATGCAACGACCAAAGACTACAAATACTATAAAGCTAGGAATCAATGTCGTCGTCATCATTATCATTAGTAGGAGGAGGATCAAGCACGACCCCTTCTTGTACCCTAATACCACCAACACGCTGAATAACTATCAGAAGAAAATGAGTAGTAAGTGCCAGAATCAATTGCTTCACAAACTCCTCCAAATTTATTATCGATAAAGAAATCGTAGGTGGTACTGATGATAAGGAGGCATCGCAGGCACAAAGTTTTTTCCCATAGTAACTGCCAGCTTCAGACCCAAGACCAAATAATCTTTTCTTCTTTGCTCCTCCCGCAGCTTCATAATATGTTTCCAATTGATCAATTTCAGATTCACATTATAGTTTTTTCCGTACAATTTCTTCATACTTTTCCTATAACAAGTGGAGTTATTAATATAGACTCAAGTTCATGTCAAAACAAAAGAAAAATAAGATAATAGTATCATATCATTAGATATAAATTATGGACTTACATGTAGAAGTCGGGAACGCTCACCAACAAAAGATTTTCCATCACGATTATGTGTATAGACATGCAAATGTAACTCACTTGGAGTTTGAAACGAGTACGATCAAGATCATGGACACTTTTTGAGTATTTTGAAGATCACCTAATGAGTGCACAAGTCTAAGTGTGAAGGAGGCCCAAAACCGTCCCAAGTGCACTCCATGGGCTGTTTTTGGAGCCCTTTTCATTAAAGGGTCTTTTAGTCCTTTGTCTTTTATTTTGTAATGTAATATAAATTGAACATTGTAGGGTTTTAGTTGGTATTTTGTATGAATGTTGAATAAAGAACACTCTTCTTAGAGAGAAAGAGTCCACAACCGAAACTAGGGCATAACATAAGAGTGGATTCTCTTGTATGTTGCATTTTGCTTGATATGTTGGTGCTTGGGTGGTGGACGTCTCCCTTGTGTCAATTGTAAGAGTTAGGTGTTTGTTGTGTGAAGTTTTAAAGGTCCAAGAGTGGAATATGCTCTTGGATTTTTAAGACTACATCAACACTTGTCTAACTATCTATCTAGTATCTTGTTTTAGTTTCGGCTTCTTATGTTGTTAATGTAAACCCGTTTGTTCTTGTTGCTATTGTAATATTGTGGATCTTCATCTTGTGTTTCTAAACTTGTTGTTGGAAGGATGTTTTGGTGTATTAACACTTGTATCCTTTTCTTTCTTGTTCTAGATAGTGAATCCGAGAGAGGTCCCCATTTGGTCCATGATTTGTTGTGATTTGTGGACTGTTTTGGGGTGTAATTTCGTGTTTTCTTATTTGTTCGATATCATTTGGTATCAAAGCAAGGCTGGTTTTTGTTCCCACAAAGACAATCTTGGGTTTGATTAGTAAAAAAAAAAGTTGATAAAAACTGAAAAATTCCAGAAAATAGCAATCTGTCCGTTTTTGTGTTCTTGGCCAAAAATTGTGTTGTTGTCTTGGCCGAGATTTTCTTGTTTTTATTGACTAGATCTTGTAGTTCTTTTTTTTGTATAGTGTGTTTCTAGTGTTGGTTCTTTTTCACCAATACAAAAAGTGTCTAGATCTAAAGGTTGAGCTTATAATATTGACATTGTTGTTGTGAACTCGAAGTGGCCATGTACTGATCCTTATTATTGAAGGTTGGTGTTGTTGTTGTTGAGTTCTTGAGCTTGACCTTGTGTTATTGTTGTGAATTGGTTGCTTAAGAACTTCTTTTTGAAGTTGTTGTTGAAAGGTGGAACTTGACAAAGTGTTGATTGAAGTGTGAGACCAACTTGAACCTTAGACTCCAAGATTCAAAAGTTTGTGTTCTTGGTGTTCTTCACCAATCTTCATATTTTATTGAAAAAAAGTTGATGTTAGATCTAAGTGGGTGAAGGAAGGAGGTGTAGTATTTGTTAGTCATCAAAAACTTTTACCACCACTTTCATCCACTCAAAGACTTTACAATCTTTTTCCAACCAACTTCCATGTTTTGAGGGCCTTGTTTTAAGGGAAAATACTACAAAAGTCCAAGTCTTGCAACTTGAGTTGAAAAAGAGTTCCAAGACTTATTCTTTCCCTCCTTAAACAATTCCACCAATCTAGATCAGAAATTGGTCAAGACTTGAACATTGGACAATAAAACTTGACAAAACCATGACCAATTGAGGGTTGCCACATCATCACATTTTTACTGTTCACCGATAATTTTTAAGCTCAAATTTTAGATTTCTTAGTTTCATTTTATTTTTTCTTTAGTTTCGTTTGTTGATTCCATTACTAACTTACAAGCTAGTACTAGAATGTAAGTTAGTTTTGAAACCGTTCTTCGTGTATACATTCATTTGTGTGTCTTATTCTTTTGACTCGTTGTAATACTTGGTCCACCTCTCAATTCCTCATGGAGTACAAGCAAGGTTATGACACTTGTGTGATCAAAGTGTGAAAAATCCAAGAGACAAAATAATAGAGAAAAAGTGTGAGGACCATTCTTGTACAACTAACTTGTTTGTTGTTTTGTAGGTAACTTTTGGAAATAATGGAAACCATTTTGGCCCTCCTTGATGCTTTGTCCCGAGACCTTACTAGAGAAAATGTGGGTCTTGAAAAAATTGACTCGGATGTGGTAACTATGAGTGAGAGGTTGGATCGAATGGAGAGTCGAAGGAACTCTCGTGATTTTACTCCTTAAACTTTACTTCCAATGACCAATCCTCCAAGACCACCACATAATGCCATAATCCAAGCTCCAAATAGCCCTCAAAATGAGAACAAGATAGACCACTTCCCCCGCAAGTTGATCAAGTCCAACAAGGAGGACTTGGAAGCCAATTTCCTCCCATCCAAACTTCACAACCGAAACCCCACTTAACCAATGAAAGCCTCTCAACTGAAGCTCCACTACACCAAACCCGACATGTCCATATAAAGGAGAATGGTAGAAAGGAACATGAAGGATATAGGGTCTACGATAATGCTTGTATGATGGTAGGAGACTTGTTTCGGATGAGATTGAAGACAAGGCTCAAGATGGAGAGAAAGCCAAGGTTCAAAATGAAGATGTTAGCCGAGACTTGTTCTCATTGTATCCTCGGATTCTCTTTGTTTTTTTTTGTGGATTGTTTTGTGCACTTTCTTGATGTTTTGCGGACTGTTTTGGGTGGTTTCTTTTGGAGGGCCAATTGCACGAGGTGAAGCCATGAATTTGTGGTCAAATTCATCTTAAGATGGAGAGGATAGTACGAGTACGATCACGATCATGGACACTTTTTGAGTATTTTGAAGACCACATAAAGAGTGCACAAGTCTAAGTGTGAAGGAGGCCCAAAACCGTCCCAAGCATACTCCATGGGTTGTTTTTGGAGCCCTTTTCATTAAAGGTTCTTTTAGTCCTTTGTCTTTTATTTTGTAATGTAATATAAATTGAACATTGTAGGGTTTTAGTTGGTAGTTTTTATAAATATTGAATAAAGAACACTCCTCTTAGAGAGAGAGAGTCCACAACCGAAACTAGGGCATAACATAAGGGTAGATTCTCTTGTGTGTTGCATTTTGCTTGATACGTTGGTGCCTGGGTGGTGGACGCCTCTCTTATGTCAATTGTAAGAGTTAGGTGTTTATTGTGTGAAGTGTTAAAGGTCCAAGAGTGGAATATGCTCTTGGATTGTTAAGACTACATCAACACTTGTCTAACTATCTATCTTGTATCTTGTTTTAGTTTTGGCTTCTTGTGTTGTTAATGTAATCCGTTTGTTCTTGTTGCTATTGTAATATTGTGGAGCTTTATCTTATGTTGCTAAACTTGTTGTTGGATGGATTTTTTGGTGCATTAACACTTGTATCCTTTTCTTTCTTGTCTAGATAGTGAATCCGAGAGAGGTCCCCATTTGGTCTATGATTTATTGTGATTTGTGGACTGTTTTGGGGTGTGATTTCGTGTTCCCTTATTTTTTTCGTATCAGAGTTGGATCTCGACCTATTTTAAGAGCCTATACAGAATTTCAGGTTTAGAATTAGACCAACGTACATAGCATCAAACCAAAAGAATATATACATGCCAAGTTTCTTTGCCCCATTCATGAAACAACCACCAAGTTTATTTGCCCCATTCTAAGTAAGAAAATGTCACCAAACTTCTTGACATAGCAGTAAAACAAAGAGAAAACTGAAAGAGAAACTTGTAGGACACATATATAGTAGCAAAATAAAAAAAAGAAACTAGCCCAGCTGTTTGCAGGAAACTCAATATGCATAGCTGTTTTTTCTGTTTCCTATGCACCTGGAAATATCATTTGTTTCCATTCTATCTTGGGAATCCATAACCCACTTAATATCTATCTTGAAACATCATTACACCCCAAAACACAAAAAGGAAATCATATTTAAACCTCTTATGATTATGAGACAAAAGCATCAATTCAAAGACAATGACAAATATTTACATAGCTAGCAGCAGCAATAGTAGCATACTAATCATAAACAAGGTCATAAAATGGAACACATATTATGGAACACATAAACAACAGCAGCAGCAGCATACATACTAACGAACTCTTAAAGTCGGAACACATAAACAGCCGCAACAGTAGCATACATACTAACCAACTCTCAAACTCATGGAACACATAAACAGCAGAAGCAGTAGCATACATACTAATCAACTCTCAAATTCATGAAACACATAAACAGAAGCAGCAGTAGCATACGTACTAACCAAATCTCAAACTCTAAGAAATCATCCAAAATGGAACCCATATTTAAACAAAGCAGCAGCAGCAGTAGCATGGCAGTGGCATATTCAAACATAGCTAGCAGCCCAAACATAGCTAGCAGTAGCCAATAGGGCATAACAGCAGCACAAACAACAACTAAATAGTGCGCGATAATTGAAACACAATAAACAACATACTATGACAGATATCTGAAAAATAGAAAAACAAAAAAAGTAACTTCATTCAGACCTTGTCAAGTACCGAGAATCATATAGAAAAATAACTTGTAATAACACAACACTAATTCCCCCTCCTCCTCCCCCAAAAAAATGAATCTCTTTTAGTATAACCAAACACCCTTTATCTACATGATCATATACCAACCATCAAACACAAATTCAAGAGCATAGCAACAAATATCAAGATTACTCTTTTCCCCCCTCAAAGTTATGAACTTTGAAATGTGTAAGAAATGTACAAAGTCACAAAATCCTTAAAGCAAATCACAAATTACAGCAACCCTAAATCAACCATTTCAACAAAAACCAATCAAGATCCACTTACATACATTCAAATGAAATCAGTGGACAACTACAAAATTCGTTGCTTAGATAATAATGCTATCCTTATCACAACCAAGAAGCTACACTAACTTGTCCTACATTTTTCAATGTCATACAAGAAGTGCAGCCCATAAAGGTAATAATTCACACAAAGTACCAGCCATATCATTCATACAAAGTACCAACCATATCATTCAAATGAAATCAGTGGACAACAACTTAGACACAACCATAGCAACAGCCATGACAAGTCTAGCAAAAAGTATCAAATGAAATCAGTAGACAACAATAAGAGTAGTTGCTCGGATATTAATGCTATCCTTATTACAACCAAAAAGCTACACTAACTTGTCCTACATTTTTCAATGTCATACAAGAAGTGCAGCCCATAAAGGCAGGAATTCACATAAAGTACTAGCCATATCATTCACACAAAGTACCATCCATATCATTCAAATGAAATTAGTGGATAGCAACAAAGACACAACCATAGCAGTAGCCGTGAGAAGTCTAGCAAAAAGTACCAGCCATATCATTTAAATGAAATCAGTGGATAAAAACTTAGACACAACCATAGCAGCAGCCATAGCAAGTCTAGCAAAAAGTATCAAATAAAATCAGTGAACAACAACAAGATTAGTTGCTCAGATATTAATGCTATCCTCATCACAACCAAGAAGCTACACTAACTTATCCTACATTTTTCAATGTCATACAAGAAGTACAGCCCATAAAGGCAAGAATTCACACAAAACTAGAGTATAAAGTTCCTCAGCCATCTAACCTCTCATACATCCAACCACGCTCTAGATTATTCATATTTCTGTTAATGTTGAAATAAAAAATAGAATAATTAGTGCTAGCTCCATGCTTTTCAATCAATAGTTCAGAACATAGCAAAAGTCATCAATCAACATCAATGTAAGAAGAAAATGATTTACAATTCTAATTTGAGATAATAAATCAATAGCAAGGTAATCAGATACTAAAATAAAGTACAATTAAACACACACTCTCTAGACAATCAAATTATCAAAAAACTGTGGAAAAAAGCAAGTGGATAAAATAAATTATAAAAAAAAATAGTCAGCTGGAGAATAACAATTGAAATTTCTAGGAACTGAACTTTGTTCATACAAATGCAACAACAAATTTCAATATCCAGAGTTTTACAGAAATAAAAATAAAGCAACAACAGAAGTATTCACTGAATCATATAAAATTTCAGAAGTTGTATACACAAAGATGCTCCCGTACATGGTCTTTTCTGATGATCCATGGCGATGACATATTTTTTGTGATTATATAGTATGTGCATAGTTCTTTTTCATAGGTTAAACACATAAAAATTCTTTACTTTTTTGATAATACGAATGAATATCAAATGCTACATAAGTTGTACAATAACATTCACCTATTCCATTGTACATTCCAATAGTAAACTGACAAAAATGCCAAAAGCAAGAACTGTCACTTAATCAAACTTTAATTCAAGAACAAAGTTCATAGTTGATATACTTGAAAGGCCTATTTCAATTCACTGAATAATTGATCCTTTCCAGGTACAAGATATCAAATAAGATGCTCAAGTTATACAAATACGATACAGAGACAAAATTGACAACACAGAAATTAAACAAAACTTCAAAGTAAAAATGATATACGATATAATAGTCATCGTTGTAAAACTGATCGCGAGATCATCCACAAAATCAAACTTAAAGAAGAATCAACAATACTACTTTAACATAGCTAAATCCCCTACCAGAATCACCATACTAATTATCGAGAATCTTTTACCTGATAGTCCAAATTATTGAACTTCAAAATTTCCAATCATCTTCAAAACACACCTTTTCCGTATTTTTCATCTATTCTTCACTTTCCCAACACTTTAATTTATGCGATATTAACCGAAAAAGAAAAAAAATCAAAGCTTCTATCGAAAAATATACAAATTTAGTACCAAATGCTTGCATGCACCCTAGATTTGGTCCACAGATCCAAAAAAATAAAAATAGATCGCAAATGCAGAAGGGGTAAACTATGTAGAAACGAATTACATTCACAAAAATCACAGATCTACTAAAATTACATAAAAAATAACTCAAGTAACCAAAAAATTTTGCATTTAGCTAACGAATAACATCTTCACTAGTCCAATTAACACACCAAAGATCGAATGTAGGCCGACATTTAAAAAAAAGACAAAAAGGTAAAGTATTTGATGATTTCTCATCTGGAACCAAATAGAACCAAATTAAATACAAATTATAGAGTAGCCTGATTTCGTTTGACCAAAGAAATTATAGAGAGAGAAAGCTAGAGAGTGAGAGGCGACTTAGTGAGAGAAAACGAGTGAACAAAATGAGCCCTAATTTATTTTTTTTGAAAATATGTATATGTTATAAGTATTTTTTAATTTATAAAAAGTTGCGACGGAAAATTCGGTCTCTAACAATAAATATTTAAAAAAATTTGTGACAAATAATACTAACGCTTAAATTCATTGCTAATCCGTTGCTACAAATTAATTAAACTGATTACACAAAATTGGTTGCTAAATTCGTCACAAAATGAAGGTGCCAAATTTTTGCGCCCAAATATAGCGACGAAGAAAAAAAATTCATCGTTAATCCGTTGTTATATATTAAATTAAAAATAGACTTGCTATGCTTGTGATAAAATTGATGTTTCCGTCGTTAATCCGTCGCTAGACTGTGATGAAAATTAATTTATTGTTAAATTTCATCGCTAAATGCTATTTTTTTTTTGTAGTGTAAATATCCCACTTCTACACTTTCTCTCGAGAATTCGTACACACAACTTAACCTCCCCAATTTTACGCTTTAGTTCCTAGGAAGGCGCCCACAATCAAGTGGTTATCAATTTTGAATTTACAACCGTATTTAGATTAAACTACCCATCATTATCACTCAACTTACTGAAAATCTTAAGAACAATCTTTTTCAATTTTTGTTTTGGAGGTTAGTAAAATTTTATTATTTTTTCAAATTTACTAAAGCAAAATTTGACGAAATAGGTTGTTGCATGTGCTTCATTCATTAAATCTTACTCCCTCCATCCCATTCTATGTGTCACCTTTTGACCAGGCATGGAGTTTAAGAAGCAAGTGATGACTTCGTATAGTTTACAAAATTTTCCCTGTTAAAGTTACTTTATTATTTACTTTTTAGTTGTCTTTTCTTATTAAGTGGGACTCAATAAAAATAAAATGAGGATAATGTCATTAAATAGTTACCAAATAAGGAAAGATGACACTCTTTTTGGGATGAGCTAAAAAGCAAATGATGACACATAAAATGGGATAGAGTGAGTACTTAACAATGGATGATTCTCCATCGTTTAGTTTAGCATTAACTCATTAGATCATATTGATCAAACAAATCAAATTTTTAAATTTGTTCCTAAAAATTTTAATAACGAGGACCCAAATTTCAAAGAGAATAGGTCAAAATACCACAACGATCCCATCAAGATGAAAGGGTTTAAGAAATTAAAATTGCTGCTAAAATTTCAAAAAAGCAAGTTGGTGAATCATCAAGAAAGAATAAAAAAAGAATACATCAAGACCCCATCTACCAAAGGTAATGTAATTTTGTGTTTGAATATGCTTATATTTAATCAGAATTAGTGTTTGAATCTATCTTATAATTTTTAATAGGAATTTGTTCGTATTTTAAATCATTCGAAGTTTGTTGGTATTTTTAGTCCATATACATAAAACTTGTTATTCATATGTTGTAATATACATGACAATGTTCTGTATACAGAGGCATATATATAACAATGTAGTGTATAAGGTATAATATACATTTGTAGCAGTTATTGTTAATTTAACCCTTTAACCTATAGTCACTAAGTATAGGATTGAAGGTTTTCATGCGAGATTTGTTAGCATTTTTAATTCATATACATATTATTTGTTATTATATGGTAAAATATACATAACAATGTTATGTATATAGAGGAATATACATAATAATGTAGTGTATATGACATAATATAGAGCCATATGCATTCTGATTTATACAAATATTGTATTTTTATTTGTAAATGTATTATTTTTATGAACAAGTTTGTTCATTTCTTGCACCTTCAATGTGTATGTGTGATTCAAGATTCAACTAAACTTGATGTAATACCCCGTATTTCCCTAGCTAAAATTAACTCTTAGTCCATGAGTTATGCAATATAAATATTTTGAAATACTTAGTATTTTTCAGTTTAGAGCGTGCCATTGCATAGGAAAAATTCAATTAGCTTTCCAATGATATAAAATTCGCCCAAATTCAATGCCCGGGTGAAGAGTTAGAGTCATTTTAGTGAAACAGTGTACCACCTGGTAATTCAGCGCGTCGCGGAGACAGTCCTAATTATCATTTTCCAGTGAGCCAACGAGATACCACCGCATCGCACCACCAAACAATTTCCCAATTGTCACTTTTTCAGTGCTGCTCCGCATTAATGGCGCGTCACGCCATGGCCCAGTTTCCCATCCAGTGAGTCACTGCGATGGCGCCGCATCGCGCCATTAGTCCAGTTCCTAGTTGTCCATTTTTCAGTGAGCTGACGCGATTGTACCGCATTGCGCCGGGGTAAAAAATCAGGATTTCCAGCTTCCGTTATTTAATTTCAGGGGCTGTTTGGTCAATTCTCAAAAAATCCTCCAAGAACCTTCAAGAACTCTTCTTCTCAGGTATGTTAGGTGTTCATTCATGGGTTCCTTTCACCCATGAAGTCCAAGAACCCTTTTTAAACATACAAGATCTCAGATTCATGATTTCCATATTTGAATTAGATTGAATTCATGTTCATAATATTAGTTGGGTTTCAACCCATGATTTAATTGCAAATTTCATGAAAATTGAATAGCATGTGTGATGAATATGCGATTATCTTGATAAATCCTATTATTTGCAAATTGATTAATGTATCATAATGTTCATGTGTTGGCTATTATCATGTAAATAATCCATGCTCCCTAAGGACGTGTTTGGTATAAAGAAAATATTTTCCAGGGAAACAAGTTGATTTCTTACTTGTTTTCTTATGTTTGGTTGGTGGATGGAAAATTTTTTTCGGAAAATATTTTCTAGTATTTGGTTGGTGAATAAAAAAATATATTTTAAAAAATACATTTTAGTGTTTAGTTAAAGCCTAAAAATACATTTTGAATCTTTTTTTAAAAAATAAATTAAAAAAATTAAATCCTTTTTTGGGAAAAGGGTTGATAGGCGGGTGGGTGGGGGTGTCATAGTAGGTAGTAGGGGTGTGTTAAGAAAAAGTTTTGAATTTTTTTTGTTAAAAAAATATTTTAAAAATTAGTAGGGGGAGTTAGTAGGAGCTGGGGGTCAAGGTAGGGGAGTGAGAGGGAAGGGGGAGAAAAATATTGAAAATTTTAAAAAATAAATTTAATTTTTTTTGAGGTTGAGGGGGAGGGGGAGGGGTAAGGGATAGGAGAGGGGGCTTGTAAGAAGGAGGGAGGGTAGGGGTAT
>NC_061117.1:190148647-190197019 GCF_002878395.1 Capsicum annuum | reverse complement strand
GGGGGGTAGGGGATGAACTAAAAAATAATTTAAATACCTTTTAAAATAATTGAATTTTAGAGATGGGGGTAGGGGTGGGGTGGGGTGGGGGTAGAGGTGGTGTCAGGGTGATAGGGTATTGGAGGCGGGGGGCGGGGATGGACTAAGAATTTTTTTTAAATATTTTTTAAAATAATTAAATTTTGGGGATGTGGGTGGG
The DNA here is from genome assembly GCF_002878395.1 of Capsicum annuum. Lineage (NCBI taxonomy): Eukaryota > Viridiplantae > Streptophyta > Magnoliopsida > Solanales > Solanaceae > Capsicum > Capsicum annuum. Next base: position 190,196,820 of record NC_061117.1, on the reverse strand, counting down.
GGTAGGGGTAAGGGTAGGAGTAGGGGTTGGGGTAGGGGTAGGGGTAGGGTTAATGTCGGGGTGATAGGGTATTGAGGGCGAGGGGCGGGGGGCGGGGGGCGGGGGCGGGTAGATGATTTTGATAATTGTATGAACATTTCAACTTTAAAGTGAGGTTGAAAGAGAGTTTTGAAAAATGTTTTCCTTACTTTTTGAAGGGAAGTCATTTTCCTTAGATATAAGAAAAATAAGTTGATTTGGAAAACAGTTTCCAAAACATATAAGCCAACCAAACATAAGAAACAGAAAAAAAATTTCTGGAAAATGTTTTCCTTCATACCAAACACACCCTAAGTGTTTGCTAAATTGCCTATGTGAAGTAAATAGCGGGATCATGACATATTATTATGTGTTCCCAATTATGTACATGCTTATGCCCTATAAGTGTTTGATGAAATGCTTATGTGAATTGACTAGTGAAAACATGACATGTTATTATTTGATCCCATTCATGCACAAGTTCATATATATCTAGTGTTTGACAAAATGTCTAAATGAGTGCTTTGTTAGTAAGCAAGTATTGTTATGCCTTTATAATCATGTTATGCCTTTCTTTTTATGCGATCGAGTCCTGGGGGTATTTAATACCCAATAATTTAGCTATGTACCTAGAGCCAGTTTCAGTTACAGAATAGTATCAGTCATATCTTAATCAGTAGAATCCAGTCAGTTACAGAACTCAGGAAAACTCAGAAAACTCAGTATCAGTCTAGTCCAGTTCAATATACTCTGTTCAGTGTCTTTTGTTGGGAGTAAGATTTAGCACCGAGCGAGTGCGGGGATGAAGAATTTCCTGTCACAGAGGCAAGTCATTAGTAGCAGTCCTTATACTCCAGAACTGCGAAGCCAACGTAGGATGAGGAGTCAACCATCATACTAGGCTTGACTACCTACCAGGGGTCACCCATTAGATTAGGCTTGGCTTCGCTCAGGTGTCATCCATCAGTTAGGCTTGGCATCCTGGTTTTCTAGTGTTAGTACCCGTGGCACGGTATAAGCACCCTTCCAACTGGGGTTATAGGTTGGACCCTTATCAACTTAGATTTGGGGCATGTCGGTTTGATGATTACCTCCCACAGTTTTAGTTTTAGTCTTCAGTTTAGAACTCAGTTCAGTTTTATAGAAGCTGAACTGTCAGACACAGTCAATCAGTATCAGTAAATCAGTTATCAGTAATTTCAGATATTAGTTATCAGAATTCAGTACTTAGATTCAGATAAGCTCAGTTACAATATTTATTTACATGCACAGCAGTGCATACTCAGTATTTACAGCAGTATCAGTTATCCATGTACTCTCATGTTTAGTTACTTTATATCATTCAGTCAGTTATTGTTCATGTATATAAACCCTTGGATTCAGCCTTACCTCATCTAGCATACCAATCTATTCCCATGTACTGACGCATACTTTCTTGCGCTATGATGTTTCATATCATAGGTTTGGACGCTCAGGTTTCCAACCACGCTTAGACAGATCCAGTTAGCACTCACAGATATAGTAGTGAGTACTCATCTATCGAGGATATGCTTTTATTTCAGCATTTCAGTTTGTCAGTAGTTTAGTATTTTGGAGTTAGTTGGGGGCTTATCCCATCAACTCCACTTTCAGATAGTTCAGCTAGAGGCTTTCAGACTAGACCAGTTCAGACGGTGTTTAGTTTTCAGATGTCTTTACCAGATGTTATTATTTATCAGTATTTAGATTTTGAACCTTATGGAAATTTAGTCTAATTCCGTATTTATTTCAGTATTACTATTCAGTGTTCACAACAGATATTAGTCATGGATTGGCTTGTGGTCTTTCGGGGTCGTAAGCACCATGTGGAGTCCAGGGTGTACTCTTGGGTCGTTACTCTTGATGTGCATTTTTTTCTAATTATAGAATATGAAATACCGAATAAAAGAAGTTCCAGCCCATTCTTTGCATTTTGACAGTTCACGCAACTGCAAATTTGAATAAGATATCAAAGATTATTTGAGTGAAGAAGTACTTACGCTTTTTTGTCAATTATTTTTCGAGTCATTTCTCAATATGCCTTTGTGCAATTTTCAGAGGCAAATTTTAAAATACTTGCTCATTCTTGAGATTGAGCAAGATAATCTGGATGAAATTCATGTATTTGTGAAATGACTGTGCTTAAATGTTTTATTTTTGAATTTTCTTTCATCATTGATCATAAATGTACCGATTACATCAAGAATTATCTGTATCCTGAATCCTCCAAATTTGCTCTAATGGAGGAGTACTTCCCAAATGTCAAACATAAAATAAGCAAATTTAGTTTTGTTTAGCGTTTTAAAATGAAAAACTTCGACAGTCATAGAGATGTGTTGCACATGTCTATACTGTATTTCATTCATACTTTTTTGTTTTCACAATTATGTGATGCAACTGTTAGCAGAGCAAAGTTCTTGATGGTGTAGGATGGTTGGTATAAATAATTCCTATAGGAAAAGAACTCGTTTGACAAATTGATGACAATATAAAGACAAGATTTTTTTTATTGAAAAACATGTATATCAGATGGGAGAAACGCCTCATGTATTAAACGTATATATGTATGAATGTTGTTCAGAGGTTGACGGTAAGATAGCTGTACGAAAGAAAAACATAATTTCGAGAATTTTTTAACTAGGATTGTTGACGTCATGCCGAAAATATGAGAAGTTCATGGGTGGTTTGTTCAGTAAGATAAATCTTAATAACTATTTTACTGTTTATGTTTTAATTTCATTTTTTCAAAGTTCTGATCAGTCATGAACATTTAAATGTTTTTTTTTATATTTATATTTTCTCATATGATTATCAATTTGTTTACAAGAATTGACGTCTAACGCTTCAAGAAGTTCAGAGGTTTGATTTGTCAATGCGAGAGGGCATTGAAATGTATGATCTCGCACCTTTATATGGACCTACCACTTAGGCTGATCATCACGAGAAAAGGGTTTTGAATGATAAGCTATTAGATTTGCACCTAGATTTTCAAGGTTTTGAGGATTTTATTACCACCATCTAAATTTTTTTTCGAGGCGGGTTACATTACAGATACATCATTTGCACAACCTTCCAAAAGGAGAAAGGCAATTAGTTTTGATACAAAAACAGTTGAGGTGTAAGAACAGGAGAAATCAACAACAACTGATTCAAAAAAAATATTTTGACAAACACAACAAAAACTGATGATGAAGCAATAACTAAAGCTCCTAAAGTTTCAGAAGTTTCTTCATCGCAACGTGATAAAGAAAAGATTTTTCCTAGATTTTCCAGCAAGCATGAACATCAATGCATGATGAATATCGATATGGAGGAGATAAAATTATTTGACAACCTTATATTCAATTCAATCAATTTAATCGTATACTCATATTTTTTTATAGATATATATATGTGAAGGTTGATATCAAAATTGAGAATCTTCAGCAATTACTTGTTAAATAACATAACAAGGTGATGCAGGATTTAATAGAGAAGCAAGATATAAAAAATGATAAAATTTTTCAGTCAGGATTTGTTCGTAGTTCAAATAATATACAAAGCGTATGTTATGTATATGAATGTATATACATATACTTCTAACATTTATTGTTCATTTCACACTTTAACCTATAGCCATTATATATAGAATTGAGATTTTTTATACGAATTTTTTTTCATATTTTCAGTACATATGCATAACACTTGTCATTTATATCATATTTTTGCAACTTGTATATTAGTATATATTAACTTCTTTAATTGTTGTTGTTTAATGTTTATACAGGATGAGGAAGAGATCGATAATACAATTGAAGCTGAATTCAAGAAAGGAAAAACCGGTGCTAAAAAATTAGGGGGAAATGATAGTTTAAAGTTTTAGCATTATAAGGTTAATTATGTCATTTTTAATTAATTGAATTTAATTACAATGTCTTTTGATATATTATTTGATGTTTTAGCAGAAGCAAGAAGGGGGCATTGCTTCAATTGGTGATCATCAAACAAATGAATATGTTGATGTTGAGCCTATCAAGATTTTGTCAATGCCAACATTGAATAAATAAAAATCAGTCACATAAAAAAAGGTAACAACACAATTGTTATTTGTTATTATAACATTAATTTTATTAATATATAAAGTAAATAAAAAAAATTAATGAGTTAAGTAACTTCTGAAATTTTATGTCATATATTATATATATAAATATAAAAGTATGGTCCTTACTTTTAGTTAACTATATCAGTGATAAGTTGTAACACCCCGCACATTCGGGCTAAAGTTTAAACCATCGTTCCTACGCGTATAGACCCGAACTCATGGATTCCTTGTTAATAAATGTGTGATGATCAATCCTAGAGATTGTGAATACTTTTAAAAGTGAATTGAGGTCACAAAAATCTCCTAGCTCAGAGACTATTTGAAAACTTTCCTATCACTTAAGTTTTAGTGAATGTCTAAACTTGGGTCAACTTTCGTCGATAATAACTTCTTGTATATAATGAGTTAGAGGGACTACTATATATCAAATGAAAGGTATTTGAGTCCTCTTTCCAACTCCACTAGTTTTGCATTAATCCAATATCAGAGTAGAAAGTTATACCCATTTTACTGAGAGGTTTCAGTTGAAGTTGAAACACGCAAAAAGTGCATTTTTAGCGGGGTATTTTGGTACTTTCCCTTCCTAGAAACTTCCCCAACGAAATTATATCATATCCTAAGCATAATAATCCATATTTCATCAGTTTTAAACATCTCAATCCTCTTTACTCTCAAGAATAAGATGGAAACTAAGGTTCCTTCAAGATAATGAATCAAACTCTTAAGTCAAAGATTTCCAAGAAACAAATCAAGATCCGTGTTCTACTCTTTAATCTAAGTAAGCTAAGGTACGTGTCATTTTCCTAAATTTACATGGGAATATTAAACTCTTATTAATCGTGTTAAAAGTTTAGAAATCATGAATTTACAAAAAGGGTTTTGAATTTACAATTAGATTCATGCTTTTAAACCTTTTGATGATATTGATTTGGTCTTGAGGCCTTTCCCCCAAATTGATTTGTAAAGTACTCGTATATATGTATGTATGAAATTTGAGTTTGAATATTCGATTGAGAGCATGAATATATAGAATCCCTCTCTTGTTATGATTTTCCATTCTTTTCATATGATATGGATTATTTCGAATGCATTTTTGAGAAGCATAATACAAATGTCTTAATTTTTAGTTTATGACTTGATTATGGTTTTGGATTGGAGAGAGGGGTTTTTTACTTGTTGATAAGTGTTGAAAATATATAACGAAAGAATTGCATGGTTTTTCTAAAATACATGACCACCGCATGTTTGTTGAAATATTGGAAAGAGTGACCCTTGCATAATTTGATAAATATTTTGAAGTATGAATCTCCTTGAATTGTTTGAAGTATGGTGATCCAAACCTTATGTTTTGAAAGAAGAGACTGTAATAGGATATTTTTTGTGGCTCAGAGATATGACTCTCAAGTCTTGGTATGATGATACCAATACGGATAATGCCATAACAGACTAAGAATAAAATAGAAATTAAATTTCACTCAGATTTTCAGATTTTGAATTCAGAAAGTTGCATGTTTAGAAAAGGTTAAAAATGGGCTTAAAGAGAGTTAGATGGTTACCCAAAGAAAGTACGAGTTGAAAGACTCTATACTAGAAACCATGATTTGCCGACACGGGGTTATGGTACCATGCATTATGTTCTTGTGTACCTTGATTCATGTTGTCCCAAATTGGGGCTATAGTTAGGAGCCCTGCTTTGTGATCTTGTGCACTACCATGACATGTTGACTTGATTGGGGATTATGACACCCTACTTTGTGATCTTGCGTATCCCCCATCCTCCCCTTACTGACACCCAATTCTTGAGGTAAACTTGGATTGGGGGCTTGGCCGCCGAGTCAAGGGTGGATTTCATATAGCCCTTGGGATTATAGAAATATAGGGTGTACCATCTAGCTCAGAAGTGAGATAAAGAATAAGTTATGATTTCAAAGAATTGTTTAAAGTCTTTTAAATATGCCCATGTGTTTTTCATATATCATATATAAAGCTGTTTATAAATTTCTTTCACTTATGTTATATAAAAATACATTATTTTGGATTGTTCTGCATACCAGTACATCTGTATTGACCCCCTATATTTCAGGATTCTGAGACGCAGTCCGGGGTCCCGTTATGCATTAGATTGACTTATCAGAAGTTTGCAGCTGGTGAGCCTCCCTTACTTTGGAAGGTCTGTTTATGAAACTTATTATTGTTTTTTTATTTTGATTCATGGTCCGACCGGGGGCCTTGTCCCAGATTTTAGACAAATATTATTTTCAGTTGTTAGAGATTGCGTAGACTGATGTTAGATGTTGTTAGAGGTTTATGGGTTCCATTCCAGATTGTTCAATTAAATTATGATATTGACCATGATTTCGTATTGTTTTATATTTACGTATTTTCCTTTATATTATATAAACGTATGTATGATTGCCAGATAGAGAAGGGCGCTCGTGCCTTCATGATTCGGGATGCCCATCACGGCTAGGGCCCCAACTCAGGTTGTGATAAACTTGGTATCAGATCATGGTTCATGGTCCCAGGGAGTCTGCGAAATTATGTCTAGTAGACTGTTGCTTATGGGTATGTTGTACACCACACTTATAATCAGGAGGCTTTCGGACATTTAAGAGTTGTTTCTTATTCTTTCATACTCTAGTTCGTGCTGTAGAGTTTTCCATAAGAAAGTTATTTAAATTCATTCCTTGTTCTAATTTTATGGGCCATGCCTCACTGTCGAGGCGATACAAGTCTAAAAGTCTAGCTCCCCCAACGATGTGGTTATCTCTAATTGAGTTATCTATAAAGTTATGAGACAACATGAGGACTTGAGAGGAGTCTATTAGTGCTTCAAGTTGTATTTATTTGAGTGTATGACTTTATTCTGATGAAATCGTGCTTTTTATCCTATGGTACAAAGTCTATTCAGTCCCCTTTCAAAATTCATACAACAGATATCATATATAAGGGTAATGATGTGTAGCAGAATGTTGGAACTGTATTTCCCTAGAGTAATAGTATTTGTTAAAGTGTCATGGCTTAATGGTATGGATCAACTAGTGTTGATATTATGGCTACATATGGTATGGGGGAGAATAGGTAAATCTACCCTAGCCAAGACTGCTTACAGTCTTAACTTCGACAAATTTGATGGCAGCAACTTTTTTACTGATGTGAATAGAACTTCAGAAAGACATGATGTTCTGGTAAGTCTTCAAAGACAACTTCTTTCAAATGTTCTAGGGAAGAAGGTTGAAAAGATATACAATGTTGACGAGGAAGTCTTAAGATTCAAGAGGCCATCCAATGCAGAAAAATCCTTCTTGTTCTCGATGATGTGGATGATAAAGATCAGTTAAATGTTGTTCTTGGGATGCGAGAATGGTTTTATCCAGATAGTGAAATAATCATAACAACAAGAAATAAATACCTGTTTGATGCTAGTGAGGTCTGCAGTTGTAAGATGTACAAGTTCACACCATTGAATGCTCAAGAATCAATTCGACTCTTCAGCTGGCATGCCTTCGTAAAAGAAAAACCTTCAGAAGATCACGAGGACCTTTTAGAAAAGGTGATACTTCATTGTAAAGGGATTCTTTTGGTTCTCAAAGTTTTAGGTTCTTCTCTTTGTGATAGAAGTATAGAGGTGTGGGAGAGTGCATTGTGGAAATTAAAGGCAATCCCTGACAATAAAATCCTGGAAAAATTCAGAATCAGCTATGATTTGCTGCTAGATGATGATATACAGAATCTATTCCTCGATACTGTCTATTTCTTTGTTGGAAAGGAAAAATATTATGCAATTACCATACTTGATGGATGTTTTTTTTTTTTATCAATAGTAGAAATTCAAATTCTTTTTGATAGATGTCTGATCGAGATGGAGGAGTGTAACGCCCCAAAGTTTTTCCTACCTAAATTTTTGTCCCTAAAGTATCAAGCATTGGATTATAGAATGATTTATACTTATTTTCCTGTGGAATTCCTTAGATTTCAAATTTTCATTACATCATCGAATAAGTTTTCCATTGACATAAGATTCGTCCAAAACGGACACTCGGTGAAGGAGTTATGATTAATTTAAGTCCTAGTAGTGAAACACCGTTATTCATGTCCTTGGCACATTGCTGAGAGGGTGTAGATGAAGATGGTCAATTTCAAGTGAGACTTCGTGATGGTGGCGTGTCACGGAGTGGGCGAAATTCCCATTCGTCACTTTTCAGTGAGCCACCGGATAGTTGCGCGTCGCGGTAGCCCATGAAATTGGGCACCCAGTTATATTTTAATAGCGGTCTCATTAAGGGTATTTGGGGTATTTTCCAACCCCTTAATATCTTGAACACGAGATTTAATCCCTATTACATCAAAATACACCTACTCTCACCAAAATCCATCAAGAACTCTCCCTAGGGTTTCAAACAAGAATTCCAAATAACTCAAGACTTAACCGTGGGTTTTCGAAACAAATTGGAGATTTGGAATCCCCAAGCCGTAGGCATCAAGAAGCATCCTAAATAGAGGTATGCGGGGTTTTCCTAAAAATCTCATGGGCATAGAAATCATGATTTTAAGAAAGGTGTTTTTAGATTTATGAATATAATCATGTTTTAGAATACAAGATGGAATTATTTTGGTCTTTAGGCCTTCCCCTAAATTGATTTGAAATTATATATATATGTAAGCATGTGTTTTAGGGTTGATGATTGAATTGAGAGCATGACTCATGAAAAATCCCTTTCTTGTTACGATTTTTTCTTTACTTATGATATGCTATGAATTGTTTTAAATGTATCTTGAAAAACAGGTTATGAAATGTCTTGAATAATGTTATATTTGGATTATGATTTTGATTTCAAAAGAGAGAGGGTTGTTTATATTGATGGATGTTGAACATAATCATATAATGAAAAGAGTTGCATGGTTTGTTAAAGATTACATGACCTCCGCTTGTTTATTGAAAGTATGGGAATTTTGCATAGTGTTGACTTATATTTCGGAACATGAATTTTCTTTTTTAAATTGCTTGTTTGGGTGGTCTGAATTATGTTTTTATGAAAGATCATGCTTAATGCATTATGGCTCAGAATTACGACTTGCAAGTCTTGGTATGACGATACCAAATCAGATAGTGCCATAACAGACTCAGACTAATACAGAAATCAGACTTTGTCAGATTTTCATAATTTAGACTTCAGACTGAATCATATTCAGAACAGGTTAAAATTGGGCATAAAGAGATGTTAGGTGGTTCCCCAAAGAAGGCGTGAGTTCAGAAAACTCATTGTCCGAAATCGTGATTTGCCGATCTGGGTATATTATTATACACTGGCCTAGTGCCCTGTGGCGTATCAGACTTAGACACTCCAACTCTTGAGGCACACTTAGTTTAGGGGCTTCCCCGCCGAGTCAATGATGGATTCCATATAGCCCCTGGAATATTAGACTTGTAGGGGAGTGCCACCTAACTCAGAAGTAATACAAAGATCAGACATTGCATTGACAAGAATGATTTATGATCTTAGAAAATTCCCATGTATTTTAGAACCATTTTATGTATGATATTTTGACAACTTTCTCTCCAACTATTTTATGTATATACAAGCTTTATTTTGGATTACTTTGCATACCAGTACAACTGTATTGACCCCCCTTCCCCTACCTCTCAGGTTCTGAGGTTCAGTCTAGGGGTACAGATAAGTAGTAGATCTCATTAGTCAAAGTTGCAGTGTTCAATTGGTGAGACTTCTATATTTCAAAAGGCCTGTTTATTTTCAGACAATTGTTATAGATTATGGTTTTGGTCTACTGGGGGCCTTGTTCCAGTTTTCAGATAGTTGTCAGATTTTCATGTAGTAGAGATTTCACAAACGATTTCCAGATATTAGTAGATGGTTTTGGATTGTCATTTTCTATTATCGAATTTATATCAGATTTATGACCATGATCCCATTTTGTTGAAATTTTTGCATTTCCTTATTCGGGTGTGAATGAGGTATATGATTTCAAGTTAGAAGGGTGTCCAGGCCTTCATGGTTTGGGATACTCGTCACAGCCAGGGCATCGGTTTGGGTCATGACAAACTTGGTATCAAAGTACGGTTCATGGTCCTAGGGTGTCTGCGAAATCGCATCGGGTTGAGTCTTCGCTATGGGTGTGTAGCGTGCCATACTTGTAAGAAGGAGGCTACTAGGCATTTAAGAAAGTGTTTCCCCTCTTTGTGATTTAGTTCGTGCCTTAGACTCTAAATTAGAATTGTCCTCTAATTAGTGATCTATGGTATTTCAGAAAATAGTCATGCCTCCTCGTCGTTCTAACAACCAGGATACTCAGGATGATGAAGTCCGCCCTACTCATGGCATGCGGACCCGTAATAGAGCCCACACCTCAGAACCTATTCCTACTCTGGGAGTACCTCTAATCTAGACCAGTCCTCCTCGAGCTCCAAGGATAAATGTCAACCATCATCAGTCTTCTCAAAGGGACATATCGAATCTAGAATTCAGAAAATCCATTCACATACTTATACAGCTGGTAGCTAAACAGACTCAGAGATCGGAGAATACTGGGTTTGCATCTGCTACTTTGAAGGCTACTAGGGTGGGCTAGTTTATGAGAATAAACCCGCCCAAATTTTTGGGCACTAAGGTAGAAGAGGACCCACAGAGTTTGTGGACGAAATGGAGAAGATTTTTAGAGTAATGCATGTGGATCAGGTTGAAGGGGTTGATTTAGAAGCATACCAACTTAAGGATGTAGCGAACCAATGGTATAATGAGTAGGAGGAGGCGAAGGGTGAGAGTGTTGAGCCCATAGTTTAGGGCGAGTTTGTGGAAGCTTTTCTTGACCGATTCTTTCCTCTAGAGTTGAGGGAAGCCAAAGCAGAAGAATTCATTAATCTTAAATAGGGGAAAATGAGTGTCCAGGAGTACACTCTGAAGTTTAACCAACTGGCTCGTTATGCACCAGAAATGACAAGTAATATGAGAGCCCGAATAAGGAAATTTGCATCCGACCTTTCAGATGATATAGTGCTTGAATGTCAAGGGGCGATGCTAAATAGGGATATGGACTTTGCTAGGCTGTCTGTCCACATGCAGTAGGTGGAAGAGAAGAAAAAAAAAATCACCAAATCTAGATAGAAGGACAGATAGACGAAGAGAGACAGAATAATGGATCAGAACCACAGTCAGCCACAGAGCAGTAACTGGGGAAATAGGTGAAAAAATAAGATGTTTTGGAGTAATGTCCAGTCTGCAGCTAGCGCCCCAGCACCCAGACCCCCAGTTGCTAAACGATTTCAGAGTTTTCAGACTGGTCATGGACCCAGAGCTCAGGATACTCAATCCTAGGGTAGTGTGGCTCAGCAGCATTGTACTTTTCCACGGTGCGGGACTTACGGTAAGCATTATCCAGGAAGGTATCAGCTAGGCTCACTGGTATGTTATTCATGTGGTCAGTCAGGTCACTTTCAGAGAGATTGTCCCTCCACTAGAAGGAATGTTGGTGAAGCTAAGTCACAGGCAAATTCTTTCACACCACCACCACCTCAAAAGGGCACCACTTCAGTTGCTGAAAGCGGTCGCAATCGACTGTACACTTTGACTAACCGCCAGGAGGCAGAGGCCTCACTAGATATTATCACCGGTACGTTACAAATCTTTTCACATGATATTTATGTGTTACTTAATTCTGGGTCTACCTTGTCTTTTGTGACCCCATATGTGGCTGTTGGTTTTGGGTTTGAGCCCGAAGTCATTACCAACCCTTTCTCTGTTTCCACTCCGGTGGGTGATTCTATTATGACTAGGAGGATATATAAAAATTATGTTGTGTCTATTCTTAGTTGGGATACTGTGGCAGATCTCATAGAGCTTGATATGGTTGGTTTTGATCCTATCCTAGGGATGGACTGGATCCATTCGTGTTATGCCACACTAGATTATAGTACTCGAAAGGTTACTTTTTCTTTTCCAAATGAGCCAGGAATAAAATAGGAAGGGCACTCTTTGGCACCTAGAGGGCACTTCATATCTTACCTCAGAGCCCGTAAACTTATTTCCAAGGGTTACTTGTATCATCTTATTCAGGTTAAAGATTCTAATGCTGAAAGTCTTCCTCTTCAGTTTGTCCCTGTGTAAATGAATTCCTAAAAGTCTTTCCAGATGATCTCCCGAGAATACCACCTGATAGGGAGATAGATTTTTGCATAGATGTGTTGTCAGACACCTGTCCCATCTCTATTTCGCCATATAGAATGTCTCCAGTAAAGTTGAAAAAGTTGAAAGAGCAACTAGAAGACCTCCTAGATAAAGGTTTCATCCATCCTAGTATTTCTTCATGAGGTGTACCTGTACTTTTTATGCGAAAGAAAGATGGTTCCCTATGTATGTGCATAGATTACCGCCAGTTAAACAAGGTCACTATCAAAAATAAGTATCCGCTTCCTAAGATTGATGATCTGTTTGAACAACTTCAGGGTGTTAGGTGTTTTTCTAAAATAGACCTTCATTCAGGATATCATCAATTGAAAGTTAGGGAGTCAGACATTCCCAAGGCAACTTTTTGAACCAGATATGGTCATTATGAATTCCTAGTCATGTCCTTTAGGTTGACTAATGCCCCTGCAGCCTTCATGGACATAATGAATAGGGTCTTCTGATAGTTTCTAGACTTGTTTGTCATAGTTTTCATTAATGATATCTAGATTTATGCCAAAAGTAAGGAAGACCATTCCAATCACCTTTGAATTATCCTCCAGACTCTCAAAGATCATAGGTTGTATGCAAAGTTCTTCAAGTGTGAATTTTTGTTAAATGCTATTGCTTTCTTAGGGCATATTTTGTCTAGTGAGGGGATTAAGGTTGATCCCCAAAAGGTTGAGACAGTGAGGAAATGGCCCAGACCCACAACTCCAACTGACATTCGGAGCTTCTTGGGTTTGGCGGGTTATTATAGAAGGTTCGTAGAGAGGTTTTCTTCCATAGCTGCACCACTTACTAAGTTGACTCAGAGAAAGGTGAAGTTTTTGTGGTCTGACTCTTGTGAGAATAGTTTTGAGAAGTTGAAAAACAAGTTGACTACTACTCCAGTTTTGACTCTTCTAGAGGGTACAAAAGGTTTTGCTGTATATTGTTATGCATCCCGAGTGGGACTTGGGTGGTAAGATAGTGGATTATGTATCTAGGCAGTTGAAGGTGCATGAGCGGAACTACCCTACTCATGACTTGGAGCTAGCGGCTGTGGTTTTTGCACTTAAGATCTGATGGTAATATTTGTATGGGGTACATATTGATATATTTACTGACCATAAGAGTTTATAATATGTTTTCTCACAGATAGAATTGAATCTCAGGTAGAGCCGATGATTGGAACTTTTAAAAGACTATGACATAAGCCTGCACTATTATTTGAGCAAGGCGAATATGGTAGCCAATGCCCTCAGTATGTTATCTATGGGCAGTCTTTTTTCATGTAGGGAAAGAAAAGAGGGAGATGGTGAAGGATATTCACCGACATGCAAATCTAGGAGTGCGACTTTTGGATTTCGAGGATGGAGAAGTGGTTGTTCATGAGATAGCTAAATCTTCCCTTTGTGCAGAAGTTAAAGAGAAACAGGTTGAAGATCCCATCTAGATGCAAATCAAGAAAGATGTGGGTCAATAAAAGGTAACGTCATTTGAAATTGGTGGTGATGGTATTTTGAGATACCAGGGTAGGTTGTGTATGCCAGATGTAGATGGTTTGAGAAAGAGAATCCTTGATGAAGCTCACACGTCAAGGTATGTTGTTCACCCTGGCTCTACTAAGATGTATGATGATTTAAAAAGCCATTTATTGGTGGAATAATATGAAGCATGATGTGGCTAACTATGTTGCCATGTTTTTAATTCGTCAAAAAGTTAAAGTGGAACATATGAGGCCTGGCGGTTCTTCTCAAGAGATAGCTTTGCCTTTGTAGAAGTGGGAGATTATTAATATGGACTTCATTTCAGGACTTCCAAGGTCCTGAAACTAGTATGATTTCATTTGGGTGATTGTGGATAGGCTGACCAAGTCATCTCACTTTCTACTTGTCAGGACTAATTATTTGGGAGAGGATTATGCCAAGCTATTCATTGCAGAAATAGTTCATTTGCATGGGGCACCTGTGTCCATCATATCTGACCAAGATACATAGTTGTTTTCATAGTTTTGGATATTTTTTCAAAAGGGTTTAGGTACCCAAGTGAATTTGAGCATGACTTTCCACCCTCAGACAGACGGGCAAGATGAGCGCACAATCCAGACCCTGGAAAATATGTTGAGGGCCTGCGTGATTGATTTTAAAGGTAGTTGGGTAGAGCACTTGCCATTGATAGAGTTCTCATGTAATAATAGTTTCCATTCTAGTATTAAGATGGCACAATTTAAGGCATTGTATGGGAGAAAATATAGGTCTATGATAGGATGTTATGAAGTAGGTGAGATGCAGATGTTTGGGCCTGATCTTGTTCATCAGGAAATGGAGGATGTGAAAGTCATTAGAGAACGAATTAAGACATCTCAGACTCATCAAAAATATTACGCCAATGTTAGGAGAAGAGATCTAGAGTTTGAGGTTGGAGATTGGGTGTTTCTCAAGGTTTATCCCATGAAGGAAGTCATGTAATTCGGGAAGAAAGGTAAGCTGAGTCCTCGCTATGTAGGTCCATGCCAGATTGAAAGAAGGATAGGTGGAGTTGCGTATGACTTAGAATTGCCTGCCAGTTTCGGTTCTGTTCATCCAGTATTTCATATATCTATGTTGAAGAAATGCATTGGAGACCATTATTTAGTGTTGCCACTCGAAGAAATCAAAGTGACAGACTCTTTATCCTATGAAGAAGGGCCTGTAGAAATTTTGGATCGCCAAGTTAGAAGATTGAGGAGCAAAGAGATAGCCTCAGTTAAAGTGTTGTGGAGAAACCAAAAAATTGAAGAAGCATCTTGGGAATCAGAAGTTGACATGAGAGCTAGATACCTAAACCTTTTTGATCCAATGGATGATGAAATGGAAGGTACAATCCTTGCCTTATTCTTTCTATACCTTAGTATGCTTAAAATTATGCTTGTCTGTGTCCCGCGTCAACATTCGGGGACGAATGTTCCTAAGGGAGGGATATTGTAACGCCCCAAAGTTTTTTCTTGCTAAATTTTTGTCCCTAAAGTATCGAGAATTGGCTTCTAGAATGATTTATACTTATTTACCTGTGGAATTCCTTAGATTTCAACTTTTCATTACGTAGATAATCAAATAAGTTTTCCATCGACATAAGATTTATCCAAACGGACACTCGGTGAAGGAGTTATGGTTAATTTAACTCCTAATCGTAAAACACCGTCATTCCTATCCTTGGCATGTCGTGGAGAGGGTGTTGATGACGATGGTCAATTTCCAGTGAGACTCCACGGTTGTGGTGCATCGCGGAGTAGGACAAATTCCCATTCATCAATTTTTAGTGAGCCACCGCGATAGTGGCGCGTCGCGGTGACCCATGAAATTGAGCTCCCAGTTATATTTTAATACCGGTCTCACTAAGGGTATTTGAAGTATTTTCCAACCCCTTACATCTTGAACATGGGATTTAATCCCTATTACACCAAAATATACCTACTCTCACCAAAATCCATCAAGAACTCTCCCTAGGGTTTCAAAAAAGAATCCCAAATAACTCAAGACTTAATCGTGGATTTTCGAAACAAATTGGAGATTTGGAATCCCCAAGCTGTAGGAATCAAGAAGCATCCTTTAATTTCCTAAATGGAGGTACGCGGGGTTTTCCTAAAAATCTCATGGGCATAGAAATCATGATTTTAAGAAAGGGGTTTTTAGATTTATGAATATAATCATGTTTTAGAATACTTGATGGAATTGTTTTGGTCTTTAGGCCTTCTCCCAAATTGTTTTGAAATAATATATATATATATATATAGATATATATATGTAAGCATGTGTTTTAGGATTGATGATTGAATTGAGAGCATGACTCATGAAAAATCCCTCTCTTGTTATGATTTTTCCTTTACTTATGATATGCTATGAATTGTTTTGAATGTATCTTGAAAAGCATGTTATGAAATATCTTGAATAATTTTATATTTGGGATTATGATTTTGATTTCAAAAGAGAGAGGGTTGTTTATGTTGATGAATGTTGAACATAATCATATAATGAGAAGAGTTGCATGGTTTGTTAAAGATTGCATGACCACCCTTTGTTTATTGAATGTATGGGAATTTTGCATAGTTTTGACTTATATTTTCAGAACATGAATTCTCTTTGTTAAATTGTATGTTTGGGTGGTCTGAATTATGTTTTTATGAAAGATCATGCTTAATGCATTATGAATCAGAATTACGACTTGCAAGTCTTGGTATGACGATATCAAATCAGATAGTGCCATAACAGACTAAGACTAATATATAGATTAGACTTTATCAGATTTTCATGATTTAGACTTCAGACTGACTCATATTCAGAACAAGTTAAAATTGGACATAAATAGATGTTAGGTGGTTCCCCAAAGAAGGTGTGAGTTCAGACAACTCATTGTCCAAAACCGTGATTTGCCGATTTGGGTATATTATTATACGCTGGCCAAGTGCCCTGTGGCATTTTAGACTCAGACACTCCAACTCTTGCGACACACTTGGGTTAGGGTCTTCCCGACCGAGTCAATGGCAGATTCCATATAGCCCATGGAATATTAGACTTGTAGGGGAGTGCCACCTAACTCAGAAGTAATACAAAGATCAGACATTGCATTGACAAGAATGATTTATGATCTCAGAAAATGCCCATGTATTTTAGAACCATTCTATGTATGATATTTTGACAATTTTCTCTCCAACTATTTTATGTATATACAAGCTTTTTTTTGGATTACTTTACGTACTAGTAAAACTGTATTGACCCCCCTCCCCTACCTCTTAGGTTCTGAGGCTCAGTCTAGGGGTACAGATAAGCAGTAGATCTCATCAGTTAGAGTTGTAGTGTTCAGATAGCGAACCTTCTATATTTCAGAAGGGCTGTTTATTTTCAGACAATTGTTATATATTATGGTTTTGGTCTACTGGGAGCCTTGTCCCATTTTTCAGATAGTTGTCAGATTTTCATGTAGTAGAGATTTCGCAGACGGTTTTCAAATATTGTTAGATGGTTTTGGATTGTCATTTTCTATTATCAAATTTATATCAGATTTATGACCATGATCCCGCTTTGTTGAAATTTCTGTATTTCCTTATTTGGGTATGAATGATGTTTATGATTTTAAGTTAGAAGGGTGTCCAGGCCTTCATGGTTCGGGATGCTCGTCACGGCCAGGGTTTCGATTTGGGTCGTGACAAGGAGGACAGATTGAAAGTGCATTTATTGATTCAAGATATGGGAAGAGAAATTATCAGCCAAGAATCCCCTTGAGAGCCTTGGAAAATAAGCAGAGTTTGGCAATACAGAGACTCCTTCAACGTTTTAAGTGCAAAAAATTGGAACTGAAAATTTTTTTTTGAAGGCCTAGTTTTTGACAAGGGAATGTCCAAAAAATTTTCCAAAGTAGTCAAGTCTTTCAGATCATATTTCTTCAGTGAAGATGCTGGTCTGTTCGGTCATGGCGAACACTGTAAGTATTTTGATGATGCCAACGCAGAAGGTTCAACAAGTATAGAATTAGAAGCTGATGCATTTTTTGGAATGCTGGGACTGAGGATACTCCATCTTAGATATGTAAGGTTAAATGGATTCTATAGTTTGTTTTCGAAAAGTCTAAGATTACTCTGTTGGTCTGGATTTCACATGAAGATCATCCCGGACGATCTCCCTCTAGAGAGCCTGGTTTTCCTTGAAATGAAAAAAAGTTACTTGAAAAAAAATCCTGGGAGGAAATCAAGATTCTCAAATCATTAAAGATCCTCAACTTTAGTCATTCCCATTTCCTAAAAACAACTCCTAATTTTTCTGGACTTCCCGACCTAAAAACTTTGATCCTGAAAGACTGCATTAAGTTAGCCAAGATTTACGAATCAATTGGATGTCTTGACGGACTTGTCTATCTGAACTTAAGAGACTGGAAGAATCTAAGGAAGCTCCCTGGAGGCTTTTGTATGCTCAGATCCTTAGAAAAACTTATTATCTTTGGATGTTCTAAACTAGTTATGATAGTCAAAAAGCTAGGAAAGCTAGAATCTTTGACAACCCTACAAGCTGACGGAATGAATTTTGGTCAACTAGCCGCAGTTAGTAATGAGAATTCTTGGAGGGCCCTCTAGAAAACTTGGTCATCAAATTTGAGAAGATCCCCAGGCTCAAACCAGTTTTCATTCTCTTCCTTATCAAGTTGGCACGTCAGATTAAGTCTTGCTAAATGCAACTTAATAGATGATGTTCTATCCTTTGGTCTCAGCAACCTTCCCTCATTATGCTTCTTGAATCTAAGTAAAAACTTGATTTATAACTTGCCTTAGAGTATCAAAAATCTTGGTATGCTCTAATACCTTTGGTTAGATAGATGTCTGAGCCTCAAATCTCTGCCAGATCTTTCGCCAAGCTTTGTTACGTTGAAGGCAGTTAGATGCTCATCACTAGAAACAGTTACAAATCTACCAAACCTAATGACAACTCTCTTTTTAGATGTCATGAAAAGTGAGAGCTTAAGCGAGATTTTAGGAATTTTCAAACTAAAGCCCATTGATAGTTTTAAAGTGGGATTACTGAATACTCTAGGCCATTTTCTTAACCTAGATGACAACACACTAGATACAGTGGTTGAAATATTTAATAGATTCACTAGCACAAAAAGGATATATTTAATACAATAGGGTCTCTATGAATTTGACATCTTTAGTATTTATTTTCCAGGAAATGAGGTTCCAAGCTGGTTCAGTAACAAAAGTGAACAGAGGTTGTTGACATTTAATATGGATTCACTTCCTAATATCAAGATAACAGGACTGCTCATTTGCATCATCTATGAACGTTCCAGTCCTTGTATATATGTTTTTTGGTGACAGTAATTTTGGGGGTGTGCATACAATTGATATCAAGGCCCAAAACATTACAAAGGGTCTTAATTGGATTTATGCCCCATTGTTCATTGACATTCCAGGAGAGAACATCAAGTTGACATTTTTATGCCACTGGAAGTTTGGCAAGTATTTACGAACTGGTGATCAGATTAGTGTTTCATTGCCTTGTTGGAGTAAAACTCTTGAGATGAAAAAGTTTGGAGTTACACTTGCATATGACAAGCTAGAACCAGACCAATCTTCAGCATCTACTGGTGAAGCAAGAGTGCTTGCAATGCGACATACTCCAATTAGTCATGATTATCAATTTGAAGAAAGTGTCATGGAAGGCTTTATGCCTTCATATCAGTTGACAGTTCATCATTTCTACCTTTCTCACCCTGATTACTATGTGTTCCATGACAACAAAAATTTTGTTGTGAGGTCAATCTTGTAGGAGAAATTGTTTAAGGATTATTATGTACAGACTGCAGTTTCAAGGGCCGGGGTAGAAGAAGAGGATGACGATGATAGCATCTTTAATTTCGATAATGATGATAAAGATGAAGAGGCTACACTGGAAAAGATAAAGGAGATATTCAAAAGATCTTGGTGAAAGAAATGGAACAATGCTACGGTAGTGTGTACATATTGACGAGCTAAAATGATTTGTTATGTTTAAAGGTGAAAAATTTGATGTGATTCTCAAACTAAGGTTATAAGTGAAAGGGAAAAGAAGGAGATGAACTATTATTGTGTGGAATAGCTAAGAAGGAGAAATATGGTGAAAATATTTACGAAAATGATTGAAATTTTTTTGCCTTAGTGGGGAGATCCATGTAGTGGGTGTCGCAATGATTAGGCTTGAATGTTGTGATTGTTGAAAATACAAACTAATGTACTGTATGGTTAGCACTCCTTGATTTAAAACTTAAGTATTTTTGAAATTAGTGATAAGGTGAAGTAAATCTTCTTAAAGGGATGTAGAATATGGAGTCCAATAACTTAAGCTAGCACTTTTTTTCTCCGAGTTAAGCTTCAACATAAGAGTATTATATAGTGGGGCTCAAACTTGCGTGGTTAGATGTGTATTGGGAGTATTGTAAATTGGAAATGATGAAGCATGTAAATTATTGTTTGTGGCGTAGGCGAGTAGTGTCTCTAATGTTTAAGTCTTTTCGTTGTATCTTGTAAGATGGAGAATACTTCAATTCTTATGTGCCGCGAGAATCTCATCTCATGCCTTGTACCAATCTTAATCAGGCCAAGGATTCTTATGAAAATTCATGTCTTACAATGATTTGATCATGTTCTATAAAACATATGCCAAGATCATGTCGACATCATGTTTCGTTATCTCATGTTTCGTGCTTATACGTTTCCCTAGGGGTTATCATAAATCTCATTGACTTCCTTCACATATTTTGTTGAGGAAAAATTTTCAATGCGATGTTACTTTCTTTATTCTACACTTTTAGAGCTTCCAAAGTCCCTACCCATCATTCGAAGATGAATGATCCTAAGGGGGAGATAATGTAACACCCCACACATTCTGGCTAAAGTTTAAACCATCGTTCCTACGCGTATAGACCCGAACTCATAGATTCTTTCTTAATAAATGTGTGATGATCAATCTATAGGTTGTGAATACCTTTGAATGTGAATTGAGGTCACAAAAATCCCCTAGCTCAGAGACGAGTTGAAAACTTTCCTATCGCTTAAGATTTAGTGAACGTCTAAACTTGGGTCAAATTTCGTCAATCATAACTTCTTGCATATAATGAGTTAGAGGGAATACTATATATCAAATAAAATTTATTTTAGTCTTCTATCCAAAACCACCGGTTTTGTATTAATCTAATATCAGAGTAGAAAGTTATACCCATTTTACTGAGAGGTGTCAGTTGAGCCTGAAACACGCAAAAAGTGCATTTTTAGCAGGGTATTTTGGTACTTTCCCTTCCTATAAACCTCCCCAACGAAATTATATCATACCCTAAGCATCATAATCTATATTTTATCAGTTTTCAACATCTCAATCCTCTCCACTCTCAAGAACAAGATGGAAACTAAGCTTCCTTCAAGATCATGAATCAACTCTTAAGTCAAAGATTTCTAAGAAACAAATCAAGATCCGTGTTCTACTCTTTAATCTAAGTAATATAAGGTACGTGGGGTTTTTCTAAATTTACATGGGCATAGTAAGCTCTTCTTAATCATTTTAAAGGTTTATAAATCATGAATTTACAAAAAGGGTTTTGGATTTACAATTAGATTCATGCTTTTAAACCTTTTGATGATATTGATTTGGTCTTGAGGCCTTTCCCCCAAATTGATTTGTAAAGTACTCATATATATGTATGTATGAAATTTGAGTTTTAATATTCGATTGAGAGCATGAATATATAGAATCCCTTTTTTGCTATGATTTTCCATTCTTTTCATATGATATGGATTATTTCGAATGCATTTTTGAGAAGAATAATACAAATGTTTTGATTTTTTATTTATGAGTTGATTATGATTTTGGATTGGAGAGAGGGTTTTTTACATGTTGATAAGTGTTGAAAATATATAATGAAAGATGTGCATGGTTTGTCAAAATTACATGACTACCACATGTTTGTTGAACTATTGGAAAGAGTGATCCTTGGATAATTTGATAAATGTTTTCAAGACTGAATCTTCTTGAATTGTTTGAAGTATGGTGGTCCAAACCTTATGTTTTGAAATAAGACACTGTAACATGATATTTTTTATGGCTCAGAGATATGACTTACAAGTCTTGGTATGTCGATACCAATACAGATATTGCCATAATAGACTCAGAATAAAATAGAAATAAGATTTCACTCAGATTTTCAGTTTTTGAATTTAGAAAGTTTCATGTTTATAAAAGGTTAAAAATGGTCTTAAAGAGAGTTAGATGGTTACCCGAAGAAAGTACGAGTTGAAAGACTCTATGCTAGAAATCGTGATTTACCGACACGGGGTTATGGTACCATGCTTTGTGATCTTGTGTTTCTTGATTCATGTCATCCCAAATTGTGGCTATGGTTAAGAGCCCTGCTTTGTGATTTTACGTGTCCCTCCCTTACTGACACCTCAATCCTTGCAGCAAACTTGGATTGGGGGCTTGGCTGCCGAGTCAAGGGCGGATTCCATATAGCCCATGGGATTGTAGAAATGTAGGGTGTACCATCTAGCTCAGAAGTAAGAGAAAGAATGAGTTATCATTTCAAAGAATTGTTCAAAGTCTTTTAAATATGCTCTTGTGTTTTTCATATATCATATATAAAGTTGTTTATAAATTTCTCTCACCTATGTTATATAAAAATACATTATTTTGGATTGCTCTGCGTACCAGTACATCTGTATTGACCCTTTATATTTCAGGATTCTGAGGCATAATCCTGGGGTCCTGTTAATCAGTAGATTGACTCATCAGAAGTTTGTAGCTGGTGAGCCTCCCTTACGTCAGAAGGCCTGGTTATGAAACTTGTTATTGTTATTTTATTTTGATTCATGGTCCGACCGGGGGCCTTGTCCAAGGTTTCAGACAAATGTCATTTTCAGTTGTTAGAGATTTTGCAGACTGATGTTAGACGTTGTTAGAGGTTTTTGGGTTCCATTCCAGATTGTTCAATTAAATTATGGTATTGACCATGATTCCATATTGTTTTATATTTCCATATTTTCCTTTATATTATATGAACGTGTATATGATTGCCAGATAGAGAAGGGCACTCGGGCCTTCATGGTTTGGGATGCCCGTCATGGCTAGGGCCTCGGCTCGAGTAGTGACATAAGTTTCACTACATCACTACTGATGTATTTTGTATAACAATTGTAATGTATATATTACAAAAACATTAAATAAGAACTTACGTAATTAACTTATTGTTGTCAATATATATCTTGCATTCAACTTTTCTTTAAGTCATAGGGTTTTACTTCTGATGTGTGAGCTGACGCTAACATATTTGATGATTTTAACTGAGAATAATTGTAAAGTCTTAAGCAATTTTTATCATTTTTGAGTTTTTTATCTTTGATTTTACAGTAGAAGCTAAGATGCTAGAGAACCAACAAGGATGGAAGCAAAAGAGTTGAAATCTGAAGTAAAAAGAAGATATGGCTGATGACATTCTTGATAAGTCGTTAGCCCTGTGATAAGTTATCAGCTTCATCGTCAGCCTTAGATAGAGAATGGACCTCAGCTGAAAGTTGTGATGATATTTCGTGATAAACCATCAAGGAGTTTATAGGTCGTCAAAATTGTCGTTAGTCTAAGGCAGCACATGAGAGCTGAGGTAGATAAGTGATGACATTGGTGATAAGTCATCAAAGATCTGATAGGTCGTCATAGTTCATCGTCAGCCTAAGGCAGCGAATGTCAAAATCAAAGAAGAGCTGACGGCATTTGTGATAAGTCGTCACGAATGGCGTCACCTGTTCGAGAAATTGCTGCACTCTATGATTTTGTTTCCATTATTAGGGTGAACTATTTAAACATTGTTTAGGGTTTTCTAAGGAGTTTCGAGCATCTTTTAGGAGACACATATTTTGTTAGTTTTCTCTCTAGTTTCTTGGCTTGGAAAACAATTATCTTTGAAGAGATTTCCATCAATACTTTGGGGATTCCTATTGTGATCTAATTTGAGAATCACTAGTTATTATTCATCTTGTGGTAAGTTTATCTTTTAAATTATGAATTCATCTTGTTGTTCCGATCATTACTCATGAGTGGATAAACATCTCTAACCCAAATTATGGGATCTATGGGTTAAGTTTTGGTAAGATGCTAAGTGTTTAAGATTCAAAAGGTAATAGGACTCCTTGTTAATTCTAAGATTTTAATCATTGTCTATTGGTTACAAACAATAGATAGCAACTACTTTGATTTGCTTGAGATAAGAAATAAAATACATTAGGAAGTGAATTATTGACAGGGATTTGGAAGCACTAAAAAATTCTATGTAATAATTGATGCTGTAACAAGGTTGATTAACATGAGGTAAAGTCTGATCAGTGAATATAAATTCCCTAAGTTCGAGAGGATTAGGTAATTAAATACTTAAGTAGGTCGAGAGACATTTAGGAATAACTTCGATAAAGATAATCTGTTGTCCTATTTACTGTGAGAATCTTGAATCACTGTTAGCATCTGTCAAGTACCAAAGCCCATAGTGAACATAATTCTGATTTTCCATAAACTCTTGATTACAAACACTGAAACTAAAGTGACCAACAATTATTTGCTAATCTCCAAAACCCCCATTTTATCTTTTCGTATTATTTGTTTGAATTTAACTTGCAGCTTTAGTTTCAAACTAGTTTAATCACCAATCACATTATTACCTGTGTATTCGATCTCGACTCTAAAGTTGGGTAAATATATTGACGATGATTGCCTTGCACTTAATTGATGTGTAAGTTGAACGTTATAAAAAATAGCGCCGTTTCCAGGGAACAATTTGGCGTATTGAGTTGGTTTAGAATTTTAGCCTACTTGCTTGAATTCAAACCTGTAAATATTTGTTTTTAGTTTTATTTTATTTCTTATGTTAGGTAGATTTTTATTTTAGTTTTCTTATTACTATGGCATCGTGGAATGAACATAAGCTTGGTGGTAGGAAATCTTATCTTGAGGATCCATTTCCATAGTGTGATGGACCTCACTTTTGGCAAGATTTTAGATATGCTCCCCGGAGAGAGATGTGTGCACCATCTCCATCCTACCAGGAGTATGATTGTTCTTTATGTGGGGGTCAAGATAGACATTGGAGTGATTGCCCAAATACCCCTTCCCTCTATTGCGCTAACCCAAATTCTAGTTCTTCTTATGAGTTTGATAGGTTTTATAGTCAATAAAAAGAAGAATGAAGCACTGGTAAAAATGGTATTGAAGCTATGTTTCAACGAATGTTGGATCTCCAAAAAGAAATGTATGATATCATATGTGATATGTGTCAAGGTATGAAGCCAATCATTTATGAGGAGATAGATATAGAGGTCAATCATTCAAAGCATTCTTCTATATTATGTTTAGATGATATTTTATCTGTGAAATCATTTAAAATAATGGAAGAGTGTGAAGATGAGGAGAAAGAATCCTATATTGATGTTAAGCTTGATGATGAGCAACCCTCGGCGATTTCCCAACCAACTGAACCAACCATGAGAGATGATGCCAAGATTGAGAAAATGGTGCTAGAGGCAAAAGAAGAAACCATGCCAATCTCTTATAAAAACTCTAGCCCATTTTGGGGTGAAGAGGTCGAGAAAGATGCAACTTCAAAATTAGGAAGAAGACCTCACTTGAACCCCTTTTCAACATTATGCTTGGTGGGTGTGATGAAAGTCGAATCACCCAAACAAATGATGAATTTTAGAAATGAGGAGGAAAATTCCTACATTTTGGAGTTTGTCTTACCAAAAGGGTATAATACAACCCCAATCTTAAAGGCCAATAATCTTAAAGATCGATGTTCATTTAGTGTCTTTTTAAGATTCTCAACGTTGCCAAATGAGCCCACACAAAAGTTCGATGCAAAATTAGGCAAGCGGTTTAAGTCTTCGAAGTGGCGTGATAGAACTTTCCTTATAACGCTCTCACATTTGCCCAACGCACCTAAAAGATGTAAAGATTAAAAGATGGGCCGACGATTCAAATCGTCTAAGTTGAGGGATAAAGGATGAAGCACTTTTAAGATATCTTGATAAATTCTGAGTAGTCAAGATAACCTAGTCGTGCCACGATATTAAATCAGGCGCTTCTTAGGAGGCAACCCAAGGTATTTTGTTATTGTATTCGTATTTTATGATTGACATCAGATCTTTGCACCCATGGTGCCACAGGTATATTTCTAACTCTCTTGTTTTGGTTTGAAGCATTAGAGACATTGCATGATTTTAAGTTGAGGGTGGGGGTACTTGTGGGTGTTGATGTCCTCTTGGGGTTTTTGTTACCGTGCCTCTTTTCCCTGGAGTCTTGTTCCTAGTAGAGCTGGCATGTTTAGACGTATTGTGATTTGTCGTAAAATGTTGTAGTTGACTAGGATAAATACAAGTACCTTAGGCATTTAACATGTTTTTGTTGATTTTTGAGCACCTCTCCAATGGTCTGAAGGTTTAAATGTGTGATTTGCATCTAAGTGTTACCACTGTGCATCTTTGTATGGCATTAGTTCTAGTGATGCAATAATCATTGCTAAGCAACTGTATGATCTGGATAAGTAGTACCTGGTGATATGCTGGTATGCCATGTGCGTGTGAGATTTTATTTAGTTCCCTCTATATGTTGGATTCAGAACTTACCCGGTTAGTCTTACCTAGGTTAAAGGATAGGGGTTAGGAAAGGATCATAGGCCGTTTTGATATTAGCATACTTTTAGCTTAAACGACCTTCCCTGTATGTAGAATATCCCTTGATCCCTGCTTTGAGCCTGCTTAGCCTATTTCTTTTTATGACACCTGTCACCTTCTATTTTATATCATAATGAACCTATTTTGGCCCTGGTCCTCCTTGGATACTGTGCACCTTGACTTAGGCAAAATGGCCTAAGTTGAGGGTGGCTATTATAGGGGTGTGTGATGTAAAATGAGTAGGAAGAAAGGTAGAGTAAAATAAAAGAATAAAAAGTTGGGTGAGGTAGAAAAGAGCAAGAAAAAGAAAAGTTGT
Source organism: Capsicum annuum (assembly GCF_002878395.1). NCBI lineage: Eukaryota > Viridiplantae > Streptophyta > Magnoliopsida > Solanales > Solanaceae > Capsicum > Capsicum annuum. The sequence goes on along the minus strand of NC_061117.1, from coordinate 190,170,019 downwards.
GAAAAAGAAAAAGTGATTGTAGAAAAGACCACACCCATCCAGAATAAATGTGATCAAGAAAAGAGAAGAATAGAAAAAGGCTAATGAGTGAAACCCCAAAAAGCTAGTGTAGTGTCAAGGAGTCTTAGCCAATTTAAATATCATCGAGTATCATACCAGCCCCTAGCCTACATTACAAACCAAAGAGAAGACCTATAGTGATCCTAGTTAACCTGTCTGACGATCTGGGTAATGAAAATAAGGGCAAACCTATGGTATTCGGCATACATTGATTGAAACTTCATTCTGAGATTAAGTGTCTTGTGATTGTCCCCATGGTTATATATGTGATGTCTGATATGAGAAAAGGGAGATTTCTTTGCAGTGAGGGCACACTGGTTACATCGCTAGTTACTAACTTGTTTGGATAGTGTAAACTTGATGCATGCATAGTTGTGTTGCTGAGTTGGTGCCATATCTTGATTCCTGTGTGTTGCATTGGTGTTCTTCAATAATATACATAGTTGTTCTTGAATTGACTGACATTGGGGATGGTGAAGATGTTTGAGATAATATAGATGATTGACTGTCAAATGTACTTTGTATTCTCTTAGTTGTGTTTGAGTTGCTTGAGGACAAGTAATTGTTTTAAGTTGAGGGTGTTAATGTGTGAGCTCATGCTAACATATTTGAGGCTTTTAACTGAGAATAATTGTAAAGTCTTAAGCAACTTTTATCGTTTTTGAGTGTTTAATCTTTGATTTTACAGTAGAAGCTAAGATGCTAGAGAACCAACAAGTATGGAAACAAAAAAGTTGAAATCTAAAGAAAAAAAGAGAAGTGTGGCTGACGACATTCCTGATAAGTCGTCAGCCCTATGATAAGTTATCAGCTTCATCATCAGCCTTAGACAAAGAATGGACCTCAGCTGAAAGTTGTGATGACATTTCGTGATAAGACATCAAGAAGTTGATAGGTCGTCAAAATTATCGTCAGTCTAAGGCAGAACATAGGAGCTGAGGTAGATAAGTGATGACATTCATGATAAGTCATCAAAGATCTGACAGGCCATCACAATTCGTCGTCAACCTAAGGTAGTGAATGTCAAAATCAAAGAGGAGCTAACGACATTTGTGATAAGTCGTCAGCCTCCTGATAAGGCATTACGAATAGTGTCACCTTTTCGAGAAATTTCTGCACTCTATGATTTTGTTTCCACAATTAGGGTGAAGTATTTAAAACATTATTTAGGGTTTTCTAAGGAGTTCCGAACATCTTTTGGGAGACACATATTTTTTTCCTTTTCTCTCTAGTTTCTTGTCTTGCAAAACAATTAACTTTGAAGAGATTTCCATCAATACTTTGGGGATTCCTATTGTGATCTAATCTGAGAATCACTAGTTATTATTCATCTTGTGGTAAGTTTATTTTTCAAATTATGAATTCATCTAGTTGTTCCAATCATTACATCATGAGTGGATAAATTCCTCTAACCCGAATTATGGGATCCATGGGTTAAGTTTTGGTAAGATGCTGAGTGTTTATGATTCAAAAGGTAATAGGACTCCTTGATAATTCCATGATTTTAATCATTATCTATTGGTTGCAAACAATAGATAGCACCTGCTTTGATTAGATTGAGATAGGAAATCAAATACAGTAGGAAGTGAATTATTGACAGGGATTTGAAAGCACTAAAAAATTCCATTTAATAATTGACGCTGTAACAAGGTTGATTAACCTGAGGTAAAGTCTGATTAGTGAATATAAATTCCCTAAGTCTGAAAGGATTAGGTAATTAAATGCTTAAGTAGGTCGAGAGACATTTAGGCATAACTTCGATAAAGATAATCTGTTGTCCTATTTACTGTGAGAATCTTGAATCACTATTAGCATTTGTCAAGTACCAAAACCCATAGTGAACATAATTCTGGTCTTTCATAAACTCTTGATTAGAAACATTGAAACTAAAGTGACCAACAATTATTTGCTAATCTCCAAAACTCCCATTTTATCTTTTCGTATCATTTGTTTGAATTTAACTTGCAGCTTTAGTTTCAAACTAGTTTAATCGCCAATCATATTGTTCCTTGTGGATTCGACCCCGAATCTAAAGTTGGGTAAATATATTGACGACGACTACCTTGCACTTAATTGACGTGTAAGTTGAGTGTTATAAAAAATACTTCTCAAGAAAATCCTTTGACTGTTTACATCCACAACATAATTATCAAATTTTATTTATGTTATTTTTTTCATTGATCAAATTTATATATTAGGATGAATTTATAGACATATTTTTTTGGATCTGTATAAGATGTCATAGATGCACTGATATCTAAATTGATAATTCTACTTACTGTAAATCTACTAAAGGTTGCTAGTTTGTTATAGATGACTGAGTCAGTATTTAATATTTGACAATCAATTTTCATTGAGTCTTTTTGATGCACAAGTTGCAATGCATGATGCCTTGAAAGTGCCTACGCAAAAGATTAGACAGAAGTCAAGAGTTTTTAAGTCATCTTATTTAATTGAATTTGGCTCAAGCTCAAAAGGGCATGATAGTTCATACTCTAATTTTCAGCTGAAGCATTCATTTGATGAGTTTAGTGTATCTAGGGAGTTGCTTAGTGAGTTAATAACGTTGTACTCTAAACGAATTGTTGAAGGGTTGTTGAAGTATCATGAAAATAGATAATGAGTCATATATGATTTGTAAAAAAGATCGAATTATATATAATACTACATTTGCTTAAATTTTTTTTGAACAAATTATGACATAGAAAACTAAAGGATGATCACTACAAAGCAAAATCATTAGGACTTGAATTCAAATAATTGAATTTTGTAGTTGCTCATCCACAAATCAAAAATTAATTCTACATGATGTCTATTGAAATTTGTAGTTGCTCATCCACAAATCAAAAATTAATTCTACATGATGTCACAACCAAACACCTGCTGGAATGACAAGATACATTTTTCTATTGATTTTTTGTTGTGAATTATTAAGATGATATTACGTTTAAACTTTCATTAAATTAATATATTTTGAGATTTCGCTAACTCAAACTGCATTGAGTTGTGTTTAATTATGTGGTAGGATATGTTCAAATAGACCTTATATTATCAGATTATGTGCTATTCATTCCATATACATACAAATTGTATGTGTATATGAAATTTTAGAACAATTTCGTATGCTTCAGGTTTTGAACAATTATTATGTTACACTCTATATTATCATATTATGTGTTATTCATCCTGTTTACATATAGATCAAATATTTATGTGAAATTTTTGAACTATTTCTTATGCTTTAGGTCTTGAACTATTACTGTTAAATAATACATGCTACATACAACATTTTATATATAACAGAGAGTGCTGTTATTTTTATTAGAATGTGCAGCATATTGATGTCATCTTCTATCACCTTTGCAAAAAGTCGAAATAGCAATCAAATCATAAGTACGGATACACAACTGTCAATTATTTTTCAAAAATTATATTGAGCATACATACCGTAGGTATTATCCAGATGCTACACCTAGGATTATTTCTACGTAAGAAAACCATGCACAATCGTATATTATTGCAAGATATGAAGAATTCATTACAAACATTATCAAAGGATTCAACATTTCTCTTGGCTTGTCTTGACATATTATGGACAAGGTGTACATACCAACAAATTGTGATAGAGAGTTTCATTGGGTATTGACTGTTGTTGCACTGAAAGAAAGTCTCATACGTGTATATGACTCAATGTCCATTTCAAGACATAGGGATTCATTACCCGAGATTCACAAGTTGACAATGATATTGCTTGCATACTTGGTGATAGTGGCTTTTTGGAACAAAATTCACATACTAATTGAGAAAATCTTGAAGCATACAAGGATAAATAGAGCCAACGCACACACATCATGAACCAATGCCCTTTCAATGTTGTGTATGTGAAACAAATTGCATGACAGGCAAGTGGTAGGCTATAAGTCACACTGTTTTATTTTTATATACTACATACAGGTTTTATAATTTTTATCATTTCAAAAAAAAATTATTTAACTCGAGTTGTTATTACTATGTAGCAACTATAGCGTGTTTGAAGTCGGATATGATGGAGTATTTAAGTGAAGGCATGTATGTCCCTTCTTCTGATGTACAGAAATGCAAAGCTTGAGATATGACTATTATGAAATTATGAAGTTATAAAAGCTAAAAAAGATTATGCTAGTGATAATGATGATCCTCTAAGACCCTGACCAAGTTACTTACCACCTCTCGACGAATCAGAAATCGTTAATTTAGAATAGTTTGAAAGTATGGTAAAAGTTGTAGGGACTTCAAAACAATTTGGTTACAATTGTGTTTTTTAAGAGAATGTTGTTGAAGACATTTTTAAAATGTATGGTGAACTTATTTATTTTGATTTATGAAGAATTAACTTTAACATTTTATATTTTGTTAGTTTTTGTAATGTATATGGTTTTTATATTTGTGCACTATGTGTAACACGTAAGTGTTCTAATTTATCATTAGTAATTAAGATGTGTGTTCAGTTAACATAACTTAAAGTGGGTTAATTATCATACACATAGAATGGTTATGTTTATGGAGATGTTGAGCGTATTCAAAAAAGACATAACTACATTGTCAATAAACATAGTGAATATTCTTAAGTGAAACATCATATTAATACCACATATATAACACACAATATTTTATATGTGTTCTTTATGTTTTAAATATATTGACATGTATCTTATACATATTATAGTTATGTATATGAGATCATAGATATGGATATACAATAATATTTTTTGCACATTGTTGTCAATTAAATCATTATACATATCACCACTATGTGTAAGGTTTGCTGCTTAGCTTACATGAATTATTGATATTGTCAGCTCATTTACATAAAACTAGTTATGTTTGAAATATGTATAAGGATTTAATTAGCAATGAACAGTTATCAGCCATTCAATCATCTTTTCTCTTAAAAGAAGCAAATAGGAAAAACTTTATGTAATTATATTCTTCTCATATTGTCATCATGCATAGAATTAAAAATTAGCACATATTGTCATCATGTATAGGATTGAAGTTCCACTTTTGTGAATTATTGATATTTTTATCTCATATACATAAAATTAATTATGTTCATTGTATAAGCACCTAAACAGTCGTTACTTGTATGGCTCCATATATATAACTATACATTCTTGTAGCATATCATTACTACAATAACATTTTTATTTTTATTGTTATCTATATGGTATTATACATTATTTGAATAACTGAATTCAAAGTCATAAACATATCACCGTTATGTATATGATGTCGTACTTATATATATCATACAAAATACAAAGTCATACGTTTTATGTAAAATATATTTAAAAAGTGTTATGTATATGATACTATACATACGCATAATTTAGTTATATTGAAGTACATACATTACTACGCTGTCATTTTTTAACACATCCTTTCTATAACAATATTGTAGAATATAATGTAATACCCCGTGTCTTTAAAGTTCACTGTGGAACCTACGACTGACTCATCAAATTGTGAAGACTCCTTATGAGTCGTATGGTAAAGTCGTAAACAATTCTGTGGGAAAGCCAAATGTCTCTGGTCACATAATGACTCAACCCTGCGAGTTGTTACCAACCTATACGAGTTGTATGGTGGGAGTCATTGAGACAATAATATAAGACCCCTAAGTATCTTTTCAAGTTACGATTGGAGGTTATGAGTCGTGTTGACTGACTATGAGTCGTAGGATATGACTCGTAGCCAGACCAGTAAGTTCCCTTCCTATTACTGCCAAGGTTACAAGTCACTGGGAAGACTCGTAATCAGATATCACGAGTCTTAAAGTGACTCTTGACAGCGGACGATCAAGTTTCTATTTGTTTAGTTAAGGGAAGTTTTGGTATTTTCTCCTCTTTAAAATTCCAACCCGCAACTTAAAACATAAAAGAGGCGTTATTTTTTCCATTCTTTGTTACTTAATGACATTCTTTCTTCTCCCACTCTCAATAACAATAAGTCTAGGGTTTATTTTTCAAAAATCATCTCTCAAGTTCCCAAGTCTTAGTTACCTTGAAGGAAGTCAAGCAAGTCCAGGTATGTGAGGTTTGAACAAGGTTAATCTTCATTTTTATGCCCGACAATTTATTTTTAAAGTTAAATTTATATGATTTCAATTAGGATTCATACCCAATTCTCATATTCTTGAATTTATGGTATCATCTTATGATTTTAAGGTTGGTTTGCACAAGACATACCCTTTATTCATGATTTGACTTACGTTATTTCTATTATGATATGATTTCTATTATCTTGACTTGAAGTTTGATGAATTGATGAAAGATTCTAAGTTAAGTTCTGAGCATGGTATCTTGATATGAAGTTTCTTATACATGATGCATGAACTTAAAGATTTAATGTAATACCTCGTAAGATCCTAGTTAGATTTAGCTCACAGTTGTATGTAGAATAGGTCCAAGCCTTGGAAATTTCAGTAAGTGTTGAGGACAGTTATTTTTAAGATCCCTAATCTTTGTGGATTTTAGTTTGGCGTTCCCAACCTCAACATGTTGATTTTGAGGTTGATTCTCGTTTAGGGAAGTCAAAAGTATGTCTCGAGAGAGTTTTAGGACTTTTAGACGAGGTTTAGAACGTATTTTGATGGCTCAAATAGTGAGGCCTTGCGATAGCCCCGCAGCGCGTTGGCTGCTTGACTCAAGCAGGGGTTACGGTACGTTGGCCGCTTTACTCAAGTAGGGGTCGTGACGCGTTAGCCTCTTCACTTAAGCAGGGTTTGCAGGGCATTGGGGTGTCCCATCTAGCTTTATTATTCAAGGGCCCAAGGGGGTATTTGAGTCATTTACCCCAAGCCAAATTGTCCATAACATGATTGGGACTCCCAAGAAGGGAATTATTTTCCCCTTTTATTCCAAATTGCTCTCAAGAAACCCTCCTCCTTCCCCAAGAACAATTCAAGCTTCATTCTCAATAAATCAAAGGGTTCAAGCTTTCAATCCAAGAAACCTTTAAGAATTCAGTTGTTAAGGTATGTGGGATATTCATCCATGGGTCCCTTTCACCCATGGAGTCCAAAAATCCTCTTTTATTTTAAATTATAAGTTTATACATGTTCAAGGTGAAATAAATTCATGAATTTCTTGTCAATTCAATTGCAATTTATGTTTACAAGTTTCTTCAAGTGGAATGAGTCATATCATGTTTTAAATATTGCAATTCCCATGTCATGACTAATTGATTTCAGGATAAATTCTTAAATTATGAATTTAGCCATGCAATTATGTTGTTTTCCTCTTGTTAAGGCATTCTCTTGTTCAAGTTTATGATTCTCACATGTTTGATAAAATGCCCATGTTTTGGATCTTTGAACCATGACTACATATTACAGTATTTTGAGCTTTGATATTGTATTTTATGATTCGTAATGGAGGGTTGTGAACACCCAATACCTAGTTGATTTACATGATTTCAATATCCCAGAAATGATTTCAGTTAAACCATGAGATTATCATTTAGTTAGTTGTTATGATTAGATTATGATGAGCAATGTCAGTTGTATGTTCAGTTGTATTTAATTTAATTCAATCCTGTGTCAGTTTAGTGGGGAGTAAGATTTAGCACCGAGCGAACCTAGGGATGGGTGCTCACCCGTCAGTTAGGACTGGGTTCTTAGAAGTAGTCCCTAAGTTCTAGAACTAAATAGCCAGTGTAGGTTTATGAGATGTCACCCACCGATTTAGGACTGACATTCTCTTAGGGGTCACCCGCCAATTTAAGACTGACTCCCTAGTCCTTCGGAACATCACATTATTGGATCCATACTGCCAGTGTTAGTGCCTGTGGTATGGTACTGACACTCTTTCAACTAGGGTTATAGGTTGGTCCCCGATTAACTTAGATTGGGGCATGTCAGTTAGATGATACCTCCCACAGTCTCAGTACAGTATGCAGTATATTTTAGTTCAGGTTTGCTTGACCAAGTGTATTGAATCCCAGTTATTCAATTATACAAATTTCAGTTATTCAGCTTATAGACTATTTCAGAATCATGTTTATACTTGGTCTTGCATTCTCAGATATTACATGTTCATGCATCCATGCCTAGTTATCTCATGCATTTCAGCCAGTCTTCATCTCATATACCAGTACATTCAAAGTACTGATCATATATTTTTCTTTGCGCTATGTTGTCTTATAACATAGGTTTAGACGCACAGTTTCCCAACTACTCTTAGACATCTTAGCAACACTCAATAATAGTAGTGGTGAGTCCTTATCCATCAAGGACATGATTTTCTTATTTTAATACTTCTATTTATTCAGTCAGTCAGAGTTAGTTGTGGGATTGTCACATCAACTCCTCAGTCAGTTTAGAGGCTTTTAGATAATCAAACATTCAGTTAGAAAGTTAATCAATTTATCAGTCCTTTCAGTATTATCACTTGTTTTAGGTTAACAATCGATATTTACAGTATTTTATCAGATGTTTCATACTTGTGATTTAATCATATTTTCAGTATTTAGATTTGGTATTACCACAGCCATTTATCTTCCGCATATGTGTTATGTCTCTATTTTATTTAGTGTTCACAGCAGGTACCAACTCATGGGTTAGTTGTGATCACTTGTGATTGTAACCAATGTTTTCGCGACTAGGAGGTAGCCTCAGGTCATGACAAAACTTGGTATCAGATCCTATGGTTTTAAGGTATCTTAGGGAGTCTGAAAGCCGCGTTGAGTAGAGTATTGTGCATGGGTATGAAACGCGCCACACTTATGGACAAGAGGCTATGAAATATTTTTAGGAAAGTTCCCTTCATTTAGTGTTCATGTCATGTGAAGCATCATGAGCTCTATTTGAACTCTCTTTTCAGGTCACCCATAGTTCCATTTATAGATAATGCTTCCCAGAAGAAACAACGGAAGAAGGAATGTGGATCAGCCCGTACCACTGCCCATTTAGGAAGATCCCCTGAATGAGCATGTCTCTCATGCCGAATTTAGAGCTGCTTTCAGTACCTTAGACCATTCTGTAGCTGCTTAGAACAAACATCAAGTTGTTGCCCCAGCCAACCTAGTGGCAAATACGGTTGTATCTAGGATTCAGGATTTCACCCGGATGAATCCCCTTTGTTTTCAGGATCCAAGTTTGAAGAGGATCTGTAGGAGTGTAACGCCCTGAGAGTACACCCTGGGCATCACACGGTGCTTACAGTCCTAAGGGACCACAATATAACCTATGAGCTGGTACCTGCTATGAGCACTGGAATATTAACATAACAAATACGGAAGAACAACTAATTAGCCATAAGGTTTTATCAACTGAATCAATACTGAAACATGAATATAAAGAAAATAACTATTTTAATATGATAAAATATTAATAAAAAAAATTACTAACTGATATTTTCGAAAGCCTCTAAACTTAACTGAATACGAGTTGATGGGATAGGCCCCAACTAACTCCAACTAACTACTAAACTGAAAGTATCAAACAAAATAATCTATCCTCAAAATATGAGGACTCACCACTGCTACTGCTGTGAGCCTGAGAATTCTAAGCGCGATTTGGGAACTGGGCGTCTGAACCTATGATATGATACATCATAGCGTAAAAGAAAAAGTATGCGATCAGTACTTTAAATGTACTGATAAGCTAAATAAGGTAGGCTAATATGCATAGATTCATGAACATGGATAAATAATCACCTGAATATGTATGTATAACATAAGGTATTGAATAGAATGCATGAAATCTGGAGTTACTAAGAATATGTGAAATATATAAATATTAAGGATGTATGACAAGTATATAACATAAACTGAATAAAATCTGTAAACTGAAATACTCAAATAACTGAAATAACTAATATCTGTAAGCTTTGGTCAAACAATACTAAGACTGAGTGTCTAAACTGATTATTGGACTGAAACTGTAGCTGAGACTATGGTAGGTATCAACTAATCGACATGCCCCGATCTGAGCTATTCAGGGTCCAACCTGTAACCCAGTTGGAAGGGTGTTAATATCGTGACATGGGTACTAATGCTGGCTATGTGGATCCACTAAACTGATATATTGTATGATTTCGAAGGACTAAGGGTTTCAAGCCTAATCTTACGGGTGACCCCTGCGAGATAGTCAAGCCTAAACTGACGGGTGACTTCTCATATCCTACGTTGGTTACTTAGTTCTGGAGTATAGGGATTGCTACTAATGACTCTGCTAATCTGATGGGGAATCCGTCATCCCTTCTTTTTCTCGGTACTAAATCCTACTCCTAACTGAATGACACACGATGCTAAAATGTTCTGAGTTTAACTGACTGATCTAGTAATGCTCATAATATATTTTGAAGTTATCCTGAAGATACTGAGATGAGACTAAGTAAACAACTATGGTTTTTGGGTATTCAATACCCCCAGGACTCAAAAGCAAAAATAGTTCACATTATACTTAAGCTTAAAGGACATAACATGCAAGCCTCTATCAAATCTTCACTTTTTTAGGCATTTAATCAAACACTTGTAGTTTGTAGTTTATTCAAATCCTGGGAATGTTATGGGACTTGTAGTAATAGCATGAATTCAATATGAATAGAACTAAATTATGATTCAATTCAATGAACGACAATATTAAAACCTGGAGAATTGAATAACAGTAATAATTTCATTTATACATGGTGTAAAACCATAGTTCATGGAGATTCATGGGTGAAATCATAATCTAAAATCAAAATAACTTGAAAGGATTATAATTTTTGCAATTTAAATTGGATACTTGGACTCCATGGGTGGAAGAAACCCATGGATAAACATCTAACATACCTGGGTTAATGAATTTGAGAGGATTGATCGCAAGATTTCTTGAGATTTGATCTTGTATTTGAGAGCTAGGGTTTTAATGGAGAGAAATTTGATGAACAATGAGCATATTTTGCTCAATTTCAAGATTAATCCTCTATTTACACGATTTGGGGCTGGATGAAAGACAAGATTGCCCTTGGGATTTAAAATCTTGCAACTTGAACACCAATTAAGGCCTCACTGTGATACGGTCAGTGGGTCATCATGATACCCACGCAACGCGGTGGAATCACGGTAACTCTCTAGATCGTGACAATTGCTGTTTTGGGGTTCACCATAATGCAGTGCAACCGTGGTGACACTCTGGAAATTGACAAATGCTGAAATGGCCTTCATCACTTTGCGATGACATGCTCATCATGATACTCACCTCGACGCGGCCTAATCATGGTGAACAACTATTTTGCCAATTCGAATGCGGTCCAATCCCCATTCAAAAATCCCAAAAATAACCCAAAACAAGCTATTTTCCAGCTTCTAAGTATTACAAGTATGTACTAAGCTCGGACTAAGCTAGAAATGTTTGGGGTATTAAAATATCTTCGCCATGGAAACATTCGTCCCAAAATGAGACTAATAAAGCTGAGATGCTAAAAACTGAGGCTATATATGGCATGCACACTGAAAGTATGACTAAACTGATATATAAATGCAAGAAATATCAAATGAATGGCTATATAAAGCTGATACTTGGAGTGAAAAGAGATAATCTGAGGAAACTAGTTACCTTGAACTGAATCTCCAGCGAAAAGATGAGGGTACTTGGTCCGCATATCTGCTTTTGCTTCCCAAGTTGCTCCCTCAACGAATTGATTGCACCAAAGAACTTTGACCAAGGGAACTTCTTTGTTACTTAGTCTATGAACTTGACGATCAAGAATTTCAACTGGAACTTCCTCATAGGAAAGGAAATTCTGGACATTCATATTTTCTAAGGGTGCAACTACTGCTGGGTCACCAATACACTTTTTCAATAATGAAACATGGAACACTGGGTGCACTGAAGCTAGATCTGAAGGCAATTTAAGCTCATACGCTACTTTTCTGAAATGGCTGAGAATTCTAAAAGGACCGACATATCGGAGACTAAGTTTCCCTTTCTTGCCGAACCTCTTCACTCCCTTTATAGAAGAGATTTTCAAGTACACAAAATCACTAACCTTAAACTTGAGATCCTTTCTCCTCACATCTGCATACGATTTCTGTCGGCTTTGGGCTGCCCTAAGCCTTTCTCTGATCAACTGAACTTTCTCTAACGCATCAAACACAAAGTCAAGCCCTACTACTACAGCCTCAACCACTTCAAACCAACCAATCAGAGATCTGTATCTCCTACCATAAAGAGCCTCAAACGGAGCCATCTGAATACTGGAATAATAGTTATTATTATATGTGAATTCAATAAAGGGCAAGTGTTCATCCCAACTACCTTTAAAATTAACAACGTAGGCTCTTAACATGTCTTTCAGAGTTAGAATGGTCCATTCTTTTTTACCATCTATCTAAGGGTGGAAGGCTGTACTGAGGTAGACTTAGGTACCGAGGCCCTTTTGGAATACCTTCCAGAAGTGAGAGGTAAACCGGGTACCTCTATCTAAGATGATAGATAAGGGAACACCATGTAACCTAACCAACTCTCTGAGATAGAATTTGGTATAGTCCTCGGCTGAATAAGAGGTATGGACTGGCAAAAAATGAGCTGATTTAGTCATACTATCTATGATAACCCAAATAGAATCATGCTGATGATGGGTATGAGGCAAACCTGCCACAAAGTCCATGTTCACTTATTCCTGCTTCCAAGTGGGAATACTGAACTCCTGCATGGACCCACTAGGTTTTTGGTGCTCAATCTTAACTTGCTGGCATGTAGAGCACTTAGCTATATACTCTGCAATGTCCCTCTTCATCCCAGACCACCAATAGATCTCTCGCAAATCAAGGTACATCTTAGTGGCCCCTGGATAAATTGAGTAATGCGCACTATGCACTTCTACGATAATTTAGTGCCTCAAATCATCTACACCAGGCATACATAGTCGACCTTGACAACGCAGCACACCATCTCCCCCTTAGGAGAAAACATCCACTTTTTGATCTCTGACTGATTCTTTCAACTTAACTAGACTGGGATCTCTATCCTTCTTTTTCTTTACTTCGGAAACTAGGGATGATTCTCAACTACTCTTCACCCATACACTACCTTCTGCTGAGTCGACTAACCGGATACCTAGTTGGCTAAGATGATAAATATCCTGAGCTAACTTGTTCTTACCATCCTTAACATGAGCAACATTACCCATAAAAAATCTACTGAGAGCATCAACCACTACATTAGCCTTGCTCGGATGATACAGAACACTCATGTCATAATTTTTTAATAACTTTAACCACCTCCTATGATGCAAATTCAAATCTTTCTAAGAGAACACATACTGCAAGCTTTTGTGAGCTGTGAACACATCAACATGCACGCTATAAAAATAGTGCCTCCAAATCTTTAAGGCAAACACTACAGCTGCTAGCTCAAGATTATGGGTAGGTAATTCTTCTTATGAGGCTTAAGCTGTCTAGAGGTATAGGTTATGAACTTACCTCTCAGCATGAGGTAACAACCCAAACCTACTCTGGATACATCACAGTATACAACAAACCCATCTAAACTATCTAGCAAAGTAAGAACTGGGGCTAAGGTGAGTCGAGTCTTCAACTCCTGAAAACTCTTCTCGCAGGAATCTAACCACTGAAACTTAACCTTCTTCTGCGTCAATCTGGACATGGGAGATGCAATAAATGAAAATATAATGCCCCAAAAATCTATCCCGAGATGTCACACGGTGCTTAGGACCACAAGTGATCCCAAGCTAACCTATGAAATGGCATACTGTTAAGAAACTGAATAAACATATATAAAATGACTGAGTTTATAGCGTGGAAACATAATAATGATGGAATCTGTGAAAAATACAATACTGATACAACTTTTACATTCTGATAAAGTCTTAAAGAGGGACTAAAAATACATAACTAACTCTAACTGACATCTATGAAGCCTCTACTATACTGACTATAGAGAGCTAGGGCATGACCCCAACTACCACTAATCAATACATAAGATTAAAAAAGTAAAGTACATAAATAATATCTAACTAACGTCCCCAAAGTAGGAGGACTCATCATCTGCTGGCTAGAATTTACAAACTGCCTGAATGTGGTATGCGTGCTACAACTGGTACCTACATTATGAGAAAATATAGCACATAGACATATATATGGATCAGTACTTTGAGGATGTACTGATTATATGGGGGGTGAATGCATAAGTAAAACAATAAGTATATATATATTCGTAGATTTTGAAATAATGCATGCTAAGTGTAAATGACTCACATAGGCTTGAGTAATCTAAAATCTGAAAGTCATAAGTCATGAATAGTAAAGCATATAATGTAAATCTTATGAGTCACAACACTTAGTTCTAAAATTGGTATTCTGTTCTTATTCTCAAATCATATAGGCTAAGTGAAAAAGGGCTCACCTTTTTATGTCTGAAAACTAAAAGTTGTAATTCTGTAACTGAAATCTTAAGTAAAGTAATATCTGAGTAAGTTTGTGAGCTTCTACACTTAGTTTTTAAAATCTAAAAAATGCTTTATCTAAGGGAGGTTCTCTTAACCAACATAAACCATGTGAGAATCCATGGAGTCCAATGTCTTGTCCTCCTAAGGAAGAAACCTCACATTGGGAAGAGGTGTCATACTCTTGCCAAGGGGTATAACCTAATCCATGTAATCGATCACAAGCTAAATCTGTCATCCGTATAAATGGGAATAATCTAAATCTGTACCTACGTTGGCTCATAGTTTTGTGGAAGATAGGGCACGCTAATCCCACACTACCGCTTGGTGCTAAATACTACTCCCTCTTAAATCTGTATGCTCAAACCATTGGAAATTCACTTTTTAATACTAGCATAAGGATTCATATGAAAACCAGTTATGCATTTATCTGAGTAAATCTGAGTTCTATAAACTTTAATAATCTGTAGTGGATTTCAAAGCTAAACCAATGATCAAAAGATCAAAGCTTTTTCTGAAAATTGAGAATAATCTATTCATAAGATGCTTAAAGCATCATCTTTCTTGAAATAATAATATTAAATCTTGAGATAATAATCCATGCTTCAATCTCATATTAAATCATCATAATAATCATTCTTGATAATGTCAATATTGATAAAATAACTCAAAATCTGGAAATTTCAACAATATGCATGGAGATATGAACAAAATCATGTAATTCAATTTCTAAATCAATGGAAATATCATAAACTTGTAAATAACAATAATGGGCATAAACCCTAACTTTAGTTTTATGGGAAATCACATAAACTTCAGTAAAATTGGAATTTAAAATAAGTTTTGGCCACAAGGATGAAAGGATTATCCTTGTTGAAAAATCCCACATACCTTAATTGATGATCTTAGATGAAAAACTTGAATCTTGGATTCCTATTATGATTTTGGAGATGAATTCTTGGAGTTCTTGTATTGGGAATCCTTAATCTTGAGTTTCCTTGGAGAATTAATGGAGGAATTTAGATTTCTTGGAGAGAAAGTTTGAGCCTTAGGGTTTTTTTTGAGAGTGAATAGATGAAAAGTGAATATGATGAGCTTTGAATGAGTTAAATTCTCTGTTATTCACGACCCGAGGCTTGGAAAAGACCAAAGAGTTCTTTTTAAACTTCAAGTCAGAACAGGAAAATGCAATATTTTTCCCGATTTGGTTGGCCACTATGATGCGCCACAATCACGATGGTTCATTGGAAAAGGACGAGTGGGAACTGGGCATTCTCCGCAACTCGGAGCTATCATGGTGCCCTATAGTTTTGCCATTTTGGCTACTGGTGTGACATGCCACCATCGCGTTGTCCTACTGCTTTTTGACAAATGGGAATTCAGGCTCCTCTGCGATGTGGGGCTATCATGGAGCGCCACTGAAATTTGACGATTATCATTTTGCCCTCTTCTGCAATGCGCCATGTTCCCAAGAGGCACACTGTCAACATAAAAATGTCATAACTCCTTCACCGAGTGTCGAAATTGGGCAAATTTGGTATCGATGGAAAGCTTATTCAGTTTCCCACAAAATGAAAAGTTGAAATCTAGAAAATTCAACATGGAATAAATATTATTAATTTTAGAAGCTATCCCTTAATATTTTAGGAATGAATTTAAGCTAGGAAAAATATAGGGTATTACAGAAAATGCTTCAACAAACTGATTGTAATAGCCAGCCAACCCAAGAAACTCCTGATGTTTGATAGAGAGATGGGTCTAGGCCAATTTCTCACCACTTCGGTCTTTTGAGGATCAACTCTAATGCCATCACCAGAAATAATATGGCCAAGGAAAACTACTGATCTTAGTGAAAATTCACACTTACTGAATTTAGTGTACATCTAATGAGGCCAAAGAGTCTGCAACACTATTCAGAGATAGTCTGCATAATTATTTTCGCTACAAAAGTAGACAAGAATATAATCGATAAATACTATAATAAACATGTCCAAGTACTTCTTGAACACATGATTCATTAAGTCCATGAAAGCTGTTGGGGCATTAGTAAGACCAAAGGATATTACTAGAAACTCGAAGTGACCATACTGGGTTCAAAAAGCTATTTTTGGAATGCCTCATTCCTTGACTCTAAGTTGATGATAGCCTGATCTAAGGTCTATCTTTGAAAAGTAGTTGGCACCCTGAAGTTGGTCAAACAAGTTATCGATTTTAGAGAGTGGATATTTATTATTGACTGTGACTTTGTTCAACTGATGGTAGTCTTTACACATCCTGAGAGAACCATATTTCTTATGCACGAATAGAACTGGTGTGCCCCATGGGGAGATGTTTGGCCTGATAAATCCCTTATCCAAGAGATTTTTTAACTATTTCTTTAACTCCTTGAGTTCTGCTGGAGCCATCCTGTATGATGGAATAGATATGGGCTGAGTATCTGGAAGAAGATCTATTCTAAAGTCAATTTCCCTTTCGGGAGAAACTCTGGGAAGATCTTTAGGGAACACATCTGGGAATTACCTGACAACTGAAACTTACTCAAGGGTTGGCGTCTTTGAATTATAGTCTTTGACTCGAACAAAATGGTAAATACACCCCTTGGATATCATTATTCTCGCTCTAAGGTACAAAACAAGCTGACCCCTAAGAGCTGTAATACTACCCCTCCATTCAAGGACTTGTTCATTTGGGAACTGAAAATAAACTATTCTGTTTCTACAATCAACTGAGGCATAGAATGAGTGGAGCTAATCCATGCTGAGAATGGTGTCAAAATCTATCATCTGTAACTCCACCAGGTCAACTGAAGTAACTTTATGAGATATTATGATCGGACAGTTCCTGTATACCTGTCGGGATACAATAGAAACACCTAATAGGGTAGACACTGAAAAGGGCTCTACTAGAGTTTCGGGACTACAAAGTTGATGTCTCTATATGGAGTTACAAAAGAAAGAGAAGCTCCAGGGTTTAGTAAAGCATAAATATGTAAATGAAAGACCTGCAGCGTACCAATAACTACGTCAGGAGAATTTTCCTAATCTTGTCGGTACTAAAGAGTATACAATCTGTTTGGACGCTGACCACTGGTAGCACTAGAAGCGATACCCTACTGAGTCGGGCGGTCAGCTGGAACTGAACACTGATGGGACTGGTCCTGTTGGTGCAAATCCTTACCTTTCTGAGAAATCAACTAACACTCCCAAACCCGGTGGCCTGGATTACCACACCCAAAGTACACATTACTGATAACTGAGGCACTGGGGCACTGGGTGAAGAGGGTGCTGGGGCTGAAGATCTCTGATGAAACTGAGGACAGTTACAACCTTCTGACCTTGGCTGGCTGAAATTAAAACTACCCATCCTAGTCTTCTTACTCTCTCTCTCTCTCCTTAGTCTTCTGCTTCTCTAATCAGCATTGTGTTCCTACACTCCTTGACCACACTATCAGACACTCCAGACATAAACTTGCTTATCTTAGACCTGTTATCAGCCACTACATGAGGAGCATATCTAGATAACTGAGTAAACTTGAGGGAAGAATCCTTCACGCTTATGCTGCCCTGCCTCAAGTTAATAAATTCTAATACCTTGGCCTGTCTTAACTCCAATGGGAAGAACCTATCTAAGAATGATGTAGTAAACTCTTCCAATTCTATAGGCCCTGCATTTGCGCCCCTATCTACTTTTTACTGCTTAAACCATGAATGAGCTACATCTTACAACTGATATGAAGCCAACTCAGTACTCTCACTATATGTCACCCCCATAATATCTGTCACCTTCTGAACCATATCTAAGAATTCCTCGGGATCCTCTTTAGACTTGGATCCCATAAAGGAAGATGAACGTTCATTCTGAGATGCTACAGAATTTGCTAGAGTGGTGAACGCAACTCTAAATTATGCGTGAGAGATATGCTCACCCAGAGGATCTACCTTAATGGGCAGAGGTATTGGATAGTTTCTCGCTCTTCTTTCATTGTTCTTTTTGGGAGGCATGTTCTATAAATGGAAGAAATATTATATTAGGAAGAGAGTTTAACATGAGCTCATGCTCGGTCGCATGACATGAATACTGAAAGAAGGGAAACTTTTCCTAAACGCCTTGTAGCCTCTTACCCATAAGTGTGGCACGCTACACACCCACTCACAAGCCTCTACTTGACACAACTTTTACACTTCCTAGGAGACTTTAAAATCTTAGGCTTTGATACCAAGTTTTAACACCCCGAGAGTACACCCTAGGCATCTCACGGTGCTTACAGTCCCAAGGGACCATAATCTAACCCATGAGCTGGTACCTGCTGTGAGCACTAAAATATTAACATAATAAATGCGAAAGAACAACTGATTAGCCATAAGATTTTATCAACTGAATCAGTACTAAAACATGAATCTGAGGAAAATAACTATTTGAATATAATAAAATACTGATAAACTGAATTACTAACTGACATATTTGAAAGCCTCTAAACTTAATGGAATACGAGTTGATGGGACAGGCACCAACTAACTACTAAACTGAAAGTATGAAACAAAATAATCTATTCTTAAAATATGAGGACTCACCACTACTACTGCTTTGAGCCTGAGGATTCTAAGCGCGATTCGAGAACTAGGCATCCGAACCTATGATATGATACATTATAGCGCAAAAGAAAAAGTATGTGATCTGTAATTTGAATGTACTGGTATCCTAAATGAGGTAGGCTAATATGCATAGTTTCATGAACATGGATAAATAATCATCTGAATATGTATGTATAACATAAGGTACTGAATAAAATGCAAGAAATCTTGAGTTATTAAGAATATGTGAAATCTGTAAATACTGGGGATGTATGACCAAGCATGTAACATGAACTGAATAAAATTTGTAAACTGATATACTCAAATAACTGATATCTATAAGCTTTGGTCAAACAACACTGAGACTAAGTGTCTGAACTAATTATTGGACTGAAACTGTGCTGAGACTATGAGAGGTATAATCTAATCGATATGCCCCGATCTGAGCTATTCGGGGTCCAACTTGTAACACCAGTTAGAAGGGTGTTATTACCATGCTACGGGTGCTAATACTGGCTATGTTGATCCACTAAACTGGTATACTGTATGGTTCCGATGGACTAAAGGTGTCAAGCCTAATCTGATGGGTGACCCTTGTAAGATAGTCAAGCCTAAACTGATGGGTGAATTTTCATATCCTACGCTGGCTATATAGTTCTGGAGTATAGGTATTTCTACTAATGACTCTGCCTATCTAAAGGGGAAGCCTTCATCCCTGCACTCACTCAGTGCTAAATCCTACTCCTAACTTAATGACAATGGATGCTAAACTGTTCTGAGTTTAACTGACTGATCTAGTAATGCTCATTTTGAAATATGGTCCAATCCCCATTTGGAAATCTTGAAACTTACTCGAAATTAGCTATTTTCCAGCTTCTAAGTGTTATAAGTATGTACTAAGGGTCAGAATAAGCTAGAAATGTTCGAGCTATTACAAAGAGTTTCATGATATGGTTCAGAAGGTGACCGATATTATATGTTTAAATTTGAGTGAGAGCGCAGAGTTAGTTGTATATCAGTTACAGGATGTAGCTCACACCTAGTTTAAGTAGTGGGAGGAGGACTGAGGTATGGAGGCAGGGCCTGTAGAGTGGAAAGAGTTTGCTACAACTTTCTTAAATAGGTTATTTTCCTTAGAGATAAGGGCAGATAAGGTATAGGAGTTCATCAATTTGAATTAAGGTAGTATGGGTGTGAAGGAGTACTCACTTAAGTTCACTCAGTTAGCGAGGTATGCTCCTACTATGGTGTAATACCCCAAACTTTTCTTAAGCTTAATTTTTTCCTTGAGAGGGTTAAGGAATGACTTCCCAAGTGAGTATCATTTAAACCATATAGAATTTTCCAAATTTCAACCTTTTTTCATGTGGGAAATTTAATTAACTTTCCAATGATATAAGATCCATCCAAATCCGATAACTGGGCAAGAAGTTATGGTTAATTTAAGTCCTAGTCATAAAAAAAATCATTTTAGTGCTTGGTGCGTCGCGGAGAGGGTCTATTTGACAATTGTCAATTTTCAGTGGAACTTTGCAGCAACGGCGCATCGCACTGAAGTTCCAGGTCCCAACCAGTGGGATAAAGCGATAGCACCGCGTCGCGGTGACCCCCAAAATTATGTTTGTCAAATTCCAGTGAGCCACCGTGATAGTGGCGCGTCGCGGTGGCCCATAAAATTGGATTTTCCTGTTTAATTTTTCCAGCTTCATACAGAAGTTAAAAAGGGCACATTGGACTTTTTTCAAGCCCCTTAAATCGTCCAAACACCTAATCCAAGGTCATTCCAAGCATCATATACGACTTTTCTCAAAAATTCTCTCAAATTAAAAACCCTAAGAATCCAAACCCAATTACAAGAATCTCCTAAGTTCACCATTAATTCTTCAAATTGATTCAATAATTGGATTCCTCAAACCAAGAGCATCAAGAATATCCATTCAAGTGTACGAATAGAGTCCCAAGGGCTAAAGTTCATCCAAAGCTCCTAATTTAAGGTATGTGGATTTTGAACAAGAACACTTCTTTCTTTCTTGTGCCCAAGGATTTGATTTTTATAAATGAATTTCATGTTTTTGCAAGTGGGTCTGTACCCAAATTATATTATTTTGGAGAATATGAATTGATAAGTTGTTCAAGCTTTGAATTGCATGATTATTTCGCTTATTTATGATTTGAATTGATAATTCATGCTATAAATTGTACATTCCTATATTGATGTGATATTTTCAAGGGTTTCCAAGATTGGTGTCGTGAATTAAGCTTTATTGTGAAATTGTGATCCTTTAAGAATATACATGCCTTAGTCCAAA
>NC_061117.1:190071946-190148547 GCF_002878395.1 Capsicum annuum | reverse complement strand
TATGAATTGATAAGTTGTTCAAGCTTTGAATTGCATGATTATTTCGCTTATTTATGATTTGAATTGATAATTCATGCTATAAATTGTACATTCCTATATTGATGTGATATTTTCAAGGGTTTCCAAGATTGGTGTCGTGAATTAAGCTTTATTGTGAAATTGTGATCCTTTAAGAATATACATGCCTTAAGTCCAAGAATGAATTGTTGATACTTTCTAAAGTATTTCAAGAAGTGTATTGATATTTCCATGCTATTAAAGTTTTAAAGCCTATTGGTGATAGTCTACCAAAGTTTCAAGGAAACAACTGATTTTAATCCTAAGCTAAGAAAGAAAATCCAAACCATTTGATTTAAGCTAAAAGGAAGCATAGTTGGCTTCCATTGGATATTTCTGAGTTGTTTAAGGTGGATTTTTCTTAAAAGTTCTGAGCTTAAGTAAGGGAGTAGTATTTAGCACCGAGTTGGGGTTGATTCCAAGGTTTCATGCCCCAGAACTATGAGCCACCGCAGGATTTGATTTACCTCAAGTGGGTTAAGCTAGTGATCACTAAAAGTTAAAGGTTCTACTCTGATGACAAGGATAGAACAGCTCTCCCCAACGTGGGAAAGACGTTGGACTCCATGTATCTCACATTGTTTATGTCGATTAGAAAAAACTCCCAAGTTTCGTAGAGTCTCAAGTCTTAAAGTTATTAAGGTTTTAAGTCCTTGAGTTTCAAAGAAGTTTCTTATTTTCAAAAGACTAAAGTGCATGTTCTAAAAGTTGTTGTTTTAAGAGTTCAACTAGTTTACAAGCTTGAGATCAAAGAAAAAATACAGATTTAGAATAAAGTGTAATGGCTCATGTGAATTATACTACATATTTCATTATTCATGATTTATGAGAGTTTTATTCAAGCTATGTGAGTCATCTACAAAACCATATATGTTTTCCATAAAGATTTATTGTATTGATATTTAGTTGCATACACCCGCATATACTCAGTATATTCCCAAGTGTTGATCCACATATACGTCTGTGTGCTACATTGTCTCATAATGTCGATTCAGGTGCTCAGTCCCAGCAACGTCACTGATCCTGAGTACTTTTATCTACACCTCCACTGTGGTGAGTCCTCATGGTTCGAGGACCTATCTCCAAGAACTTTATTATTTTTTAGAAGTTGTTCTACTGCTTTTAGTTCAGTTCAAGTTAGTTGGGGATCTATCCCAATGGCTCTCTAGTTTGTTGAGTAGTAGAGGCTTTGTCAGACTAGATGGTCAGTATATTTAGATTTGCAGTATTTTGTTACTTTTATAGTAATCATTTGGATTTCAGTTAAACATAATATGACATGATTCCTTATTTTGCTCTCATTATCTTTAAATAAGCTTTTTACAAAGTAGCAGACTCAAAGGGTTAGCTTGGGGCTACTTGTAGCCTTAAGCACCGTGTGATGCTCTGAGATAAGATTTCATGGCATTACAAACTTGGTATCAAAGACTAAGGTTTGAGGAGTCCTTGGGAGTCTGACAAGCCATTTTAAGTAGAGTCTTGATCATCGGTGTGTAGCACATCATATCTATGAGCAAGAGGCTACAAGACATTTTAGAAAAAAGTTATTTCTTTCTTTCAGATTCTATCGTGCCTATAGTTGTCTCTCCCAGCTATTGATTCCTGCTCTGTTATTTTAGAAAATACCTCCCCGAAGAGCAAATGCCAGCAGAAATAATAACGAGCTAACCCAGCCTATTGATCCCTTGAATGAGACAATCTTATACTGAGTTTTGGGCGGCCTTTCAGGCGTAAGCCCAAGCAGTTACCATGAATGTTCAGGCGAATAAATAGGCCATAGTTCTGCCTCAGCAAGGGGGTGATTTAGCCGTTGTTAGGATCCATGATTTCAAGAAGATAAACCCTTCAGAGTTCTATGGGTCGAAGGCAGGTAAGAACCTACAATTGTATCTCAAGAAGGTAAGGAAGATCACCCAAGTTATACATGTCTCATAGGAATAAAATATTGAGCTGGCGTCTTACAAGTTGACGAACATTGCTTATGACTGGGTTATTGTATGGAAAAAGAATAGAGGGGAAGATGATGCTCCCGTTACTTGGCAGGTGTTCTAAGATATATTCTTGGACAAGTTCTTCTTACTAAAGATGAGGAAAGGAAAGATAGAGGAATTCATGGACTTAAGGCAGGGCTCCATGACTGTTAAGGAGTACTACTTAAAGTTTAACCAGTTAGCCAAATATGCTCCTAATTTGATTTCTGACACCTGAGCTAGTATGAGTAAGTTCGTGAATGGAGTATCTGGACTGGTGTTGAAAGAGTGTAGGACTTCTATGCTTAACAGGGACATAGATCTTGCTAGGCTGATAATTTATTCCTAACAAATAGAGGCAGATAAAATAAGGGAAAGAGATAGAGTGAGGGAAAACAACAGGGCTAGATTCAAGCAGCATGAGTATAATCAGCCTAGGTCCCATAGAGGGAACCATCCACAGTTTCAGAGTCGTTCGTCCATACCAGCACCTTTGCCAGCTATTGCTCCTGTGCCCAGAAACAGGCAAGAGCAAGGGAATAGACCTTCTATGTCCAAGTCCTAGAAGAGAGTAAGTAATAGGCCTAATTATCCTCCCTGTGCTAAGTATGGTAGGATCCATCTCGGTAAGTGTTTGGCCGAACAGAGGAGTTATTTTGGTTGTGGCAAGTTAGGCCATAGACTTAGAGAGTATCCACATGTCAGGCAAGAGAACAGAGATGTCCGACCTCAGACTTAGGCTAATAGTCCCCCAGCTCTTTTAGCCTGTCCAGCTCCTCCTCAGGGCAGTTTTTCTAGTACTGCTAGCGGTCAGCACCAGAACAGGTTCTATGCCTTACCATTCCGTCAGGAGCAGAAAGATTGTCCCGACGTTGTTACCGGTATACTCTACGTCTTTCACTTTGATGTTCATGTGTTGTTAGACCCCGGGTCAAGTTTCTCTTATGTGACCCCACTTTTTAGCTGTGAGTTTTGAAATAAGTCCCAAAAAGATTCTTGAGCCCTTCTTAGTTTCTACTCCAGTGGGGAGTCAGTTGTTGCTAAATAAGTGTATGAAAGTATCCCAGTACTGTTCTTCATAGAGTCATACTTTCTGATTTGATAGAGTTAGATATGGTAGATTTTGACCTTATTCTAAGTATGGATTGGCTTTACTCCTGCTATGTGTCTATAGACTGTCATAGCTATGTGGTTAAGTTTCGGTTTTTGGATGAGCCAGTCTTCAAGTGGCTCAAGAGTTCAGTATCTCCCAAGAGTCATTTTATATCCTATCTCAAAGCCAGAAAGCTAATATCCAAAGGTTGCATTTATCATTTAGTTTGAGTTAAGGACACTAGGTCCGAGGCTCCAACCATTCAGTCAACCAACATTTTTAATGAGTTCCCTGATATTTTTCCAAAAGATCTCCCAGGGGTACCTCCCAATAGAGAGATAGAATTTGGAATTGACCTTCTTCCCGAAACTCAGCCTATTTCTATTCCTCCCTACCGTATGGCACCTACAGAGCTTAAGGAGTTGAAAGAGCAACTCAAAGATCTTTTAGACAAAGGTTTTATAAGGCCCAGTGCATCACCTTGGGGCGTACCTATTCTATTCATGTGAAAGAAAGATGGTTCTTTATGTATGTGTATTGACTATCGTCAGCTTAATAAGGTCATAGTCAAGAATAAGTATCCTCTTCCAAGAATTAATGACCTGTTTGATCAGTTTCAAGGTATGAGTTATTTCTCGAAGATACACCTTACATCCGGCTATCATCTACTTAAAGTAAGGGAGTGTAATATCCGAAAAATAGCCTTCCGAACCCATTATAGTCACTTTGAGTTTCTAGTTATGTCTTTCGGGCTAACCAATGCTCTGGTGGCTTTCATGGACCTCATGAATCGAGTGTTCAAGTAGTATCTTGATATGTTTGCCATAGTGTTGATAGATGATATCCTTGTTTACTCTTGTACAGAGAATGACCATGCGAATCACCTTAGAATTATTTTGCAAACTCTTTGAGATCATCAGTTGTTTGCCAAATTCAGCAAGTGTGAGTTTTGGCTAAGATCAGTAGCCTTTCTAGGTCATATCATTTTAGCCAAAGGCATTAGAGTTGATCCCTAAAAGACAGAAGCTATAAGAAACTGGCCCAGGCCTATCTCTCCGTCAGGCATTAGGAGTTTCTCGGGTCTAGCTGGCTACTACTGCCGTTTTGTTGAAGATTTTTCTTCTATTGCATCCCCCATGACCCGGTTGACCCAAAATAAAGTTAAGTTCTTTGGTCAGATTTCTATGAGAAGAGTTTTTAAAAGTTGAAGACTCGACTTACCTCATCCCCTGTGTTGACTTTGTCTGATGGTACAGATGGTTTTGTGGTGTATTGTGATGCCTTTAGAGTTGGTTTGGGTTGTGTGTTGATGCAGAGAAGTAAGGTTATATCCTATGCCTTTAGACAGTTGAAGCTACATGAAAAGAACTACCCAACCTATGATCTTGAATTAGTCACTGTGGTTTTTGCTTTGAAAATCTAGAGACACTATTTGTATGGTGTTCATGTTGATGTGTTTATGGACCACAAAAGCTTGCAGTATGTGTTTTCTCAGAGGGAGTTGAATCTTCACCAGAGGAGATGGTTAGAGTTGCTAAAAGATTATGATATAAGCACATTGTACCATTCGGGCAAGGCCAATGTAGTAGCAGACACCCTTAGCAGGTTATTTATGGGCAGTGTGACTCATGTAGAGAAGGGTAAGAAAGAGTTAGCTTGAGATGTGAATTGTTTGGCTAGATTGGGTGTTAGGTTGCTTGATTTCATTGAGGGGAGTATTTTGGTGCAGACTAGTTCCGAATCCTCTTTAGTTTTGGATGTAAAGGAGAAGAAAGACTTAGATGCTAGTTTGGTCAAACTAAAAGAGTTAGTTAAGGACTAAAAAGTAGAGGTTTTCTCCCAAGAGGGAGTTGGGGTGTTGAGAATACAGGGTAGATTGTGTGTTCCTTGTGTTGATGATCTGTGGTACAGAATTATGACTGAAGTGCATTGCACGCGATATTCTATTCATCCCGGTGCTACCAAGATGTACCATGACTTGCGGGAAATCTATTGGTGGAATGGTATGAAGAAGAATATAGCTGAGTTCGTAGCTAAGTGTGCAACTTGCCAACAGGTTAAGGTAGAGCACCAGAGACCTGGTGGTGTGATGCAAGAATTTGGTATACCCACTTGGAAGTGGGAAGAAGTGAATATGGATTTCGTGACTGGTTTACCTCTTTCGCGTCGTCACCATGATTCTATTTGGGTTGTTGTAGACAGGATGACTAATTCAACACATTTCTTGCTCATGCATACATCCTATACAGCTGAGGATTATGCTAGATTGTATATTCGGGAGTTGGTCAGGTTCCATGGATTTCCCTTGTCTGTCATCTCAGATAGGGGTACTCAGTTTACTTCTCAGTTTTGGAGAGAATTCTAGAAGGGTCTTAGTTCCCAAGTTCATTTGAGTTTTGCTTTTCATCCATAGAAAGATGGTCAAGCTGAGAGGACCATCCAAAATTTGGAAGATATGTTGAGAGCATGTGCTCTTAACTTCAAAGGTAGTTGGGATGAGCATTTACCATTGATTGAGTTTGTGTATAACAATAGTTACCATGCTAGCATCAAGATGGCACCATTTGAGGCTTTGTATGGTAGAAGATGTAGATCACCCATAGGTTGGTTTGAAGTGGGTGAGGCTACTTTGATTGAACCTGATGTAGGATTTGAGGCTATGAAGAAGGTGAAGTTGATTAGAGAAAGGATGAAGACATCCCAGAGTCGTCAGAAGTCATAAGAAGATGTAAGAAGAAGAGACCTTAAGTTTGAAGTTAATGACTTGGTGTATCTGAAAATCTCATTTATGAAAGGGGTGAAAAGGTTTGGCAAGAAGGGGAAGCTTAGTCCCTGGTATGTTGGCCCCTATAGAATCCTAAGTCAGGAGGGAAGAGTAGCCTATGAGATTGAGTTGCCCGCAGAGTTATTAGCTGTGCATCCTATCTATCATGTTTCCATACTTAAGAAGCACATTGGTGATTCCGTTGTTGTGGATCCTTCAGAGAGCCAAGATATCTCGACTAGCCTTTCGTTCGAAGAGATTCTAGTTGAGATTCTAGACCACCAAATCCGTAGACTAAGGAACAAAGAGGTTCCCTTGGTCAAAGTGTTATGGCGAAACCATTCAGTTGAGGGTGCTGCTCAGGAAACTGAGTCAGATATGAGATCCAAGTACCCGCACCTATTCTCCGCAAGTGCAGATCAAGCCGAAGGTACCTTTCCTTCTTAATTCAGTCCCTTTCTAATCAAAGATTTAGTTATATAGCTATTCTTAATATAAGTTCATGCATTATCCGAAGTATTCAAGAGTTTATAAAGATATAGATTTAGTTTATCCATTTGCTTCAGCTGTGTATCCTCAATTTTCTCTATATTTTTAGCTTAACTAGTGACATTCGAGGACGAATATTCCCAAGGGAGAGATATTGTAATACCCTGAACTTTTCTTAAGCTTAATTTTTCCCTCAAGAAGGTTAAGGAATGACTTCCTAAGAGAGTATCATTTAAACCACACAGAATTTCCCTAATTTTGAATTTTTATCATGTGGGAAATTTAATTAACTTTCCAACGATATAAGATCCTCCCAAATCTGATAACCGGGCAACAAGTTATGGCTAATTTAAATCCCAGTCATAAAACGTCATTTTAGTTCTTGGTGCATCGCGGAGAGGGTCTATTTGACAATTGCCAATTTCCAGTGGAACTCTGCGATAGCGGCGTATCGCGCTGAAGTTTCAGCTCATAACTAGTGGGACAATGCAATAGCACTGCGTCGTGGTGACCCCCAGAATCCCGTTTGTCAAATTCTAGTAAGCCACTAAGATAGTGGCGCTTTGCGGTGGCCCATAAAATTAGGTTTTCCAGTTTAATTTTTCTAGCTTTGTACAGAAGTTAAAAGGGCACTTTGCACTTTTTCCAAGCCCCTTAAATCGTCCAAACACCTAATCCAAGGTCATTCCAATCACCATATACGACTTTACTCAAACATTCTCTCAAATTAAAAACCCTAAGCATCCAAACCCAATTCCAAGAATCTCCTAAGTTCACCATTAATTCTTCAAATTGATTCAAGAATTAAATTCCTCAAACCAAGAGCATCAAGAATATCCATTCAAGTGTACGAATAGAGTCCCAAGGGCTAGAGTTCATCCAAAGTTCCTAATTCAAGGTATGTGTGGTTTGAACAAGAACACTTCTTTCGTTCTTGTGCCTAAAGATTCGATTTTTATAAAAAAATTTCATGTTTTTGCAAGTGGGTATGTACCCAAATTATATTATTTTGGAGAATATAAATTGATAAGTTGTTCAAGCTTTGAATTGCATGATTATTTCGCTTATTTATGATTTGAATTGATAATTCATGCTATAAATTGCACATTCCTATATTGATGTGATATTTTCAAGGGTATCCAATATTGGTGTCATGAATTAAGCTTTATTGTTAAATTGTGATCCTTTAAGAATATACATGCCTTAAGTCCAAGAATGAATTGTTGATACTTTCTAAAGTGTTTCAAGAAGTGTATTGATATTTCCATGCTATTAAAGTTTTAAAGCCTATTGGTGATAGTCTACCAAAGTTTCAAGAAAAGAGTTTATTTTAATCCTAAGCTAAGAAAGAAAATCCACACCATTTGATTTAAGCTAAAGGGAAGCATAGTTGGATTCCATTGGATATTTCTGAGTTGTTTAAGGTGGATTTTTCTTAAAAGTTCTGAGCTTAAGTAAGGGAGTAGTATTTAGCACCGAGTTAGGCTTGATTCCAAGGTCTCATGTCCCAGAACTATGAGCCACCATAGGATTTGATTTACCCCAAGTGGGTTAAGCTAGTGATCACTAAAAGTAAAAAGTTCTACTCCGATGGCAAGGATAGAACATCTCTCCCTAACGTGAGAAAGATGTTGGACTCCATGTAGCTCATATGGTTTATGTCGGTTAGAAGAAACTCCCAAGTTTCCTAGAGTCTTAAGTCTTAAAGTTATTAAGGTTTTAAGTCCTTGAGTTTCAAAGAAGTTTTTTTTTTCAAAAGACTAAAGTGCATGTTCTAAAAGTTGTTGTTTTAAGAGTTCAACTAGTTTACAAGCTTGAGATTAAAGAAAGAATACAGATTTAGAATAAAGTGTAATGGCTCACATTCAATTATACTACATGTTTCATTATTCATGATTTAAGAGAGTTTTATTCAAGCTATGCGAGTCATCTACAAAACCATGTATGTTTTCCATAAAGATTTATTGTATTGATATTTAGTTCTATACACCCCCAAATACTCAGTACATTCCTAAGTGTTGATCCACATATACGTCTGTATGCTATATTGTCTCATAATGTAGGTTCAGGTGCTCAGTCCCAGCAGCATCACTGATCTTGAGTATCTTTATCTACACCTCCACTTTGGTGAGTTCTCATGGTTCGAGGACCTATCTCCAGGAACTTTAGTATTTTTTAGTAGTTGTTTTACTGCTTTCAGTTCAGTTCGAGTTAGTTGGGGATCTGTCCCAATGGCTCTTTAGTTTGTTGAGTAGTAAAGGCTTTCTTAGACTAGATGGTCAGTATAGTTAGATTTGCAGTATTTTGTTACTTTTATAGTAATCATTTGGATTTTAGTTAAACATGATATGACATGATTCCTCATTTTGCTCTCATTATCTTTAAATAAGCTTTTTACAAAGTAGCAGGCTCAAAGTGTTAGCTTGGGGCTACTTGTAGCCTTAAGCACCATGTGACGCTCCATGAATAGGATTTTGGGGCGTTACATATGGTGGCAGACAATAGGTCTACAATGAGTAAGTTTGTATCTGGTGTAGCTGATAGTATGGTCAAAGAGTATAGAACCACCATGTTAATTAAGGAGATGGACTTATCTAGGATTAGGGTTCAAGCTTAGTAGATTGAGGAGGAGAAGTGTGAGAAGAAAGAGAGAGAGAATAAAAGGGCCAGAACAAGAAGTTTTAACTTTTCTCAGCCAAGGTCAGAAGGTGGTAACCGTTCCTAATTTCATCAGAAATTTTTTGCCCCAGCTCCGTCTTCAACTAGTGCGCCAATGCCTAAGTTCAGGCAAGACACAATCAGGATAGGGCGCTAGGCTCTAAGTCCTAAGGTAGTGTGAATAGTGGCCATACTAATCTACTCTGTGGGAAATGTTGTAGGAATCATCAGGGTGTGTGTAAGGTGGATAGTGATGTGTGTTTTGGATGTGGCAAGCTGAGTCATAGGATCCGAGAGTGTCCAGTGGTTGCTCAGAGGGGAAAGTATTCATGCTAACAGGGCTAGACAAATCTTTCATCAACTCCAGCAGGTCGCCCTACTCAGTAGGGTGCCACTTCCAGTACAACCAGTGGGCAGCGTCAAAACAGGCTGTATGCATTCCAAGCTTGGAATAATCAGGAAAGTTCTCCTAATGTGGTTACGGGTACGTTACCGGTCTTTTATCTTTATGTATATGCTTTATTAGACCCCGAATTTTCACTTTATGTTATGACTTCGTACATAGCAGTAGACTTTGGTGTCAGTCCTGAAGCATTAGCAGAACCTTTCTCAGTATCTATTCCAGTAGGTAGCTGCTCTATTGTAGCTAGGTGGGTATACTTGAATTGCCCGGTTATAGTATCTCGGAAATTTACCTCAGTTGATTTTATGGAATTAGATATGGCTAATTTTGATGTCATTCTCGACATAGATTGGCTTCACTCATGTTATGCCTAAGTTGATTGAAAAAATAGAGTTGTTCAGTTTCAGTTTCTGAATGAACCAGTCATTGAATTGAGGGGTAGTACCTCAGTGTTTAGGGGTCAATTTGTTTCTTATCTTAAGGCAAGAAAGATGATAACTAAAGGGTGTGTTTACCATCTTGTTCGATTCAAAGACTCTAGTTCTGAAACACCGAGTCTCGAGTCAGTTTCAGTAGTGTGGGAATTTCCAGAAGTGTTCCCTAAAGATCTTCTCGGAGTTCCTCTCGAAAGAGAAATTGACTTCGAAATAGATCTCTTTCCAGATACCCAACCTATATTCCACCCTATAGAATGGCTCTAGCTGAGCTTAAAGATTTGAAAGAATAGTTGAAATATCTCTTAGATAAGGGATTCATTAGGCTGAGTGTTTCCCCATGGGGCGCTCCATTCTTGTTCGTGCGTAAAAAAGATGGTTCTCTCAGAATGTGCATCGATTACCGTCGATTGAACAAGGTCATAATCAAGAATAAGTATCCGCTGCCTAGAATTGATGACTTGTTCGACCAACTTTAGGGTGCTAGTTATTTCTCTAAGATAGACCTCAGATCCGGCTATCATCAGCTTAGAGTTAGAGAATATGACATTTCGAAAACAACTTTCAAAACTCGGTATGGTCACTTTGAATTTCTAGTTATGTCTTTTGAGCTAACAAATGCCCTTGCAGCTTTCATGGACTTGATAAACAAGGTGTTCAAACAGTACTTGGATATTCTTGTCATAGTTTGCATTGATGATATCCTTATCTATTTCCATAGTGAAAATGATCATGCAGACCATCTGAGAGTTGTGTTGCAGATCCTTAGAGCTCATTAGTTGTTCTCAAAATTTAGTAAGTGTGAATTTTGGCTAATATCAGTAGATTTCCTTGGACATATTATTTATGGTGATGGCATTAGAGTTGATCCTCAAAAGACTTAAGCAGTGAAAAAATGGCCCAGACCCATCTCTCCATTAGATATCAAGAGTTTCTTGGGTTTGGCTGGCTATTATAGGTGGTTTTTTGAAGGGTTTTCTTCAATTGCATCCCCCAGGTCTAGACTGACTCAAAAGAAAGTCAAGTTTCAGTGGTCAGATTCTTGTGAGAAGAGTTATCAAGAGTTGAAGACTTAACTCACTTCAGCCCCAGTATTGACTTTGCCAGATAGTTCAAATGGATTTGTGGTTTACTGTGATGCTTCCAAAGTTGGCCTTAGTTATGTATTGATGCAGAGAGGTAAGGTCATAGCCTATGCCTCTAGACAGCTTAAACCCTATGAAAAAAATTATCCTACCCATGATCTTGAGTTGGCAGCTATTGTTTTTGCTTTGAAAATTTGGAGGCATTATATTTATGGGGTTCATGTAGACAGTTCACTGATCATAAGAGTTTGCAATATGTGTTCATGCAGAAAGATCTAAATCTTCATTAGAGAAGGTTTCTTGAGTTGTTAAAGGATTATGATATGAGTGTGTTGTATCATCTGGGCAAGGACAATGTAGTGGCAGATGCCCTTAATAGATTATCTATAGGTAGTGTTGCTCATGTTGAAGAGAATAAGAAGAATTTAGTTGGTGAGGTTGATACGAGTACTATTATGACCTTGGAAACACTTAAAAGGGTGCACAAGCCCAAGTGTGAAGAAGGCCCAAACCCGCCCCTAAAGTGCACTTAATGGACGATTTGGATCCCATTAATGAAAGAGCCCTTTAGCCTTTTGTCTCTTATTTTGCAATGCAATATAAATGAAACATTATAGGGTTTCTGGTTTGTTAGTTATTTTTAAGATATTGAAAGAACACTTCTCTTAGAAAGAGGGATTCCAAAACCAAAACTAGGGCATTGCACAAGTGTAGAACCATTTGTGTGTTGCATTTTTCTTGATACGCTGGTGCTTGAGTGGTGAAATCCTCTCTTGTGTCATTGTAAGAGATAGGTTATTGTAGTGTGTAGTATTAAGGGTCCAAGAGTGGAATAGGCTCTTGGGTTCTTAAGATTATACCTCTATTTGTCTATCTTTCTATCTTTATCTTATTGTAACTTTGTAGTTTGTATTGTATTAGTGAATCCGTGTGGATTATTGTTGTTCATATAGTTTGGTGGCTCACAATTTCGGTGTTAAACACCTTGTAAACTCTTCCTTCTTGTTCTTGTTCTTGTTCTTGAATCTGAGAGTGGTCACCAAAGCGGTCCTCGGTTCTTCAAATTTGTGGACTGTTTTGGTGTATGTTTTGTGCCTTTCCTTGTCATTATTGTATTATTTGTTATCAAATCAAGGTTTGATTTTGTTCCAACAAAATCAATCTTGGGATTGTTATCTTCAAAATAAAAAAAAAAGTGAAAAAGAAGAAAAAAAAAAGAAAAACGTTACAGTTCACATTTTTAGGGTTTTTCAAAAAACTTGATTTTGTATGTTTCTAGTGTTAGATACTTGTTCCCTAGCACTATTAGAGTCTAGAAATTGAAAATACCAACACAAAAGAAGTGTCAAAATTAAAAATCCCCCCAAAAAAAAACTAAACCCGTTTTTGACCCTAGGTCAAATTTTGAGTGTTTCTTGTGTTTTTAGTGTTATATTTGTGTTCTCTAATACTATAGGAGTATAAGGTTTGAATTTGAGTTATTGGAGGTTATTTGAGCCATCCACCATTGTTGAGCTTGAGTTTGAAGAAACTTGAAGGTGAGATCTCATTGTGGGAGGTTGTTTTGAACTAACGTGTGTTTTGTTTTGTAGGATTTGTATTGTATTGTTGTGTGTGATGTTGTGGACTGATTGGGTGTTTTGTTGGACCATAACTTGAAGGGTTATTTTGGGTACAACCACAATGGAACCCGAGGCTTCAAATGCTCAAACAACGGACAATAATGCCATCAATCTCATTTTGGCTCGCCTTGAAACTATGTCCCGAGATGTGGCTAGGTTTAATGTGGGTCTTGAGAAATTAGATATGGATGTGGCATCAATGAGTTGGATATTATAATGTGTGGAAAGCCAAAGGAGTCGACCTTCCACCCCTCAAAACAATTCCCCAACTAATACTCCCGAGACCTTGCACCAAATGCTATATCCACCAATTGCCACAAATCCAACCAATCTTTACTCCCGAAGCCGAGAACAATATAGACCAAACCATCCTCCACTACACCAAGTCCAACAAGAAGGTCTTGGAACCCAAATACCACCACCAAACCCGAACCCTCTCATCCAAACTCTACTTGACCAAAGACCTCATTATCCAAATCCAATCCCGCCACTACAAGCTCCACTTAACCCAAATAGACAATTCCATGTTGAGGGATATGGTAGGGGAGGACAACACGATGGTTATGGGCCGTATGATGATGTTTATTTGAGGGAATAAATAATAAGGGGTAGACATGGGGAGTTAGGCCGAGAGGTGAGAGATGACCATCCAAGTCGAGATGTAGGTCTCAATTCTATCAAAGTGAGCCTTCCGGTTTTCAAAGGTGAGTGTGATCCCGAAACCTACCTTGTATGGGAGTCGTCTTATGACAAGATCTTCCAACTAAATGATCTCACCGAATAAAATAAAAGTTGTTATGCTATACCTCACTTCGAAGGGTACGCTAATACATGGCGGGAGTATGTTAAACAGTTTGGGAATGAGTTAATTGGGGGGAAACCTCCTCCTTGGTTTTGGTTGAAAAATCTTAAGCAGCAAAGATACTTTCCCGAGACTTATAGATATGAGCTCCTTGCCAAATTGTACAATTTGAGGCAAGGGAGCAAGAGTGTCATGGCTTACTACGATGAATTTCAACAATTAATGTTAAAACTAGATCACCGGGGAGAACAAGTGAGTCATGACATCATACTCTTCAAAGTTAGGTTGAACAAGGATATCTCCACTCGCATGACACTTCATCAGTTCGACACCATTGATGGCATCTTGCAAGTGGTATTGGAGGTTGAAAGGGAGCTCAAAGAGAGCTCATTCATGGTTGTCCGAATCGAGAACACCAAGGCTTCCCCAAAATATTCTACTAGGTATAAAGGTAAACCAATTTCCACTTCCAATTCCAAGGGATTTCAATGCCTTAAATGCCAAGGGTGGGGGCACAAGGCTAGTGAGTGCCCAAACCGGAGGAACATGATCCTAAGGAAGGAAAAATTATACTATCTTAAGGAAGAAGTAGTAATTGAATTGGATAAGGTTGATGGCAAGCCTTAAGATGGAGAGTAAGAAGAGGTTAAAATGCAAGGTGAGAAAGATGTAGAAGATGTGTGGCCATGTGAAGGAGATTGTGAAGTGCTTTTGTAAAAAAGGTGAGGTCATAAATTTGTAGGAAAATTCCTCTCAAGATGGAGAGGATGATATGAGTACAATCATGAACTTGGACACTTTTTGAGTATTTTGAAGATCACCTAAAAGGGTGCACAAGCCCAAGTGTGAAGAAGACTCAAACTCGCCCCTAAAGTGCACTTAATGAGTGGTTTAGGGCCCATTAATGAAAGGGCCCTTTAGT
The DNA here is from genome assembly GCF_002878395.1 of Capsicum annuum. Taxonomy (NCBI): domain Eukaryota; kingdom Viridiplantae; phylum Streptophyta; class Magnoliopsida; order Solanales; family Solanaceae; genus Capsicum; species Capsicum annuum. The sequence goes on along the minus strand of NC_061117.1, from coordinate 190,134,248 downwards.
ATTTTGTCTCTTATTTTGTAATGCAATATAAATGAAACATTATAAGGCTTTTAGTTCTTTAGTTGTTTTTAAGATATTTAAAGAACACTTCTCTCAGAGAAAGGGATTCCAAAACCAAAACTAGGGCATTGCACAAGTGTGGAATCATTTGTGTGTTGTATTTTTTTTTGATACGTTGGCGCTTGAGTGGTAGACTCCTCTCTTGTGTCATTGTAAGAGATAGGTGATTGAAGTGTGTAGTATTAAGGGTCCAAGAGTGGAATAGGCTCTTGGCTTCTTAAGATTATGCCTCCATTTATCTTTCTATCTTTATCTTGTTGTAACTTTGTAGTTTGTATTGTAGTAGTGAAGCCATGTGGATTGTTGTTGTTAATATAGTTTGGTGGCTTACTGTTTTTGGTGTTAAGAACCTTGTAAACTCTTCCTTCTTGTTCTTGTTCTTGAATCTGAGAGTGGTCACCAAAGGGATCCTCGGTTCTTCAAACTTGTGGACTGTTTTGGTGTATATTTTGTGCCTTTCCTTGTCATTCTTGTATCAGAGGTTCATTAGCTTACTAGATTAGCTGTTCGGTTAGTTTATTCAGCTGAAGGTAGTGTATGGGTTCAGAATGATTTGGAATCATCCTTGGTTGCTGAAGTGAAAGAAAAGTAAGACAGAGATCCTAGTTTGTTAAGTTGAAGGAGGCAGTTAAAGATTAGAGGGTTGAGGTTTTCTCCCAAGGGAGATATGGTATGCTTTGTTGTCAGGGTAGATTATGTGTTTTGTGTGTTGATGACTTGAAACAACGAATACTTGTAGAAGCGCATGGTGCACAGTACTCTATCTATCCAGGAGCCACTAAGATGTACTGTGACTTGCGGGAAATCTATTGCTGGAGTTGTATGAACAGGGATATTGCAGAGTTTGCGGATAAGTGTCTGAATTGTCAGCTGGTCAAAGTTGAGTACCAAAGGCCTAGTGGTACAATGCAAGAGTTCAACTTTCCCACTTGGAAGTGGGAAGTGGTGAACATGGCTTTTATGACAGGGTTGCCTCATATGCGTCATCAACATGATTCAATATGGGTCATTGTAGATAGAATGACCACATCAGCTCATTTCTTACCAATTCATACTTTGTATCAGCTAAGGATTATGCAGAGCTTTACCTTAGGGATTTGGCTAAGTTCCATGGGATTCCGTTGTCTATCACTTCAGATAGAGGTACTTAGTTTACCTCTTACTTTTGGAAAGCTTTTCAAAAGGGGTCTAATACCAAAGTTCATCTCAGTATAGCTTTCCATCCTCTGACAGATGGACAGGCAGAGAGGACCATTCAATCCTAAGAGGACATGTTGAGGGAATGTATTATTGACTTTAAAGGTAGTTGGGATGACTACTTATCTTTGATTGAGTTTGCCTATAATAACAGTTATCACTCCAATATTGAAATGGTTCTGTTTGAGGGTCCCTATGGAAGGAGATTTAGATCCCCTATTGGATGGTTTGAGGTAGGTGAAACTGCTTTTACAGGACCAAATGTAGTGTTTGGGGCGAAGGATAAAGTTCAGCTGATTAGAGAAAGGCTAAAGATAGCCTAAAACGGTCAGAAATCTTATGCAGACGTAAAGAGAAGGGATCCTTGAAGTTGGTGATTTGGTCTATTTAAAGATTTCTCCTATGAAGGGAGTGAAGATACTTGGCAAGAAAGGGAAACTCAGTCCCCGTCATATTGGCCCATATAGAATTTTGAGTCATTTTGGGAAGGTAGCTTATGAGCTTGAGTTGCCTGCAGATTTGGTGTCAATACATCCGGTATTTCATGTTTTCTTATTAAAGAAATGTATTGGTGAGTCAGTTGTAGTTATTTCTTTAGAAGATATAGATGTTAAGGATACACTACTAAAAAAATAGTTTTTCCGACCACAAAAAACCGACCACAACTTGTGGTCACAAAAAAACGGACTGGTGGTCCTTTTTTTATTTTTTTAAAATAATTTTTTTAAAAAAGCAACCACGTGTGGTCTCTTTTATATTTTAAAATTCAAAAATAATTATTACAATAATTTTTATATTAATTAATATTTATTTAAAAAAATAAAAAATAAAAAAAGTCACCACTTGTGGTCGGTTTTGGAATTAAAAGAAATTAGAAAAAAATAATTTTAAGAAACCGACCACTTTTGGTCGGTTTAATATAAAAAATATTATTAAAAATTATTTTGAAAAAGTGACCACTTGTGGTCGATTTTATTTTAAAAATTAAATTTAAAATATTTTATATAAATGGCCACAAGTGGTCGATTTTGGAATTAAAAAAAAAAAGAAAATAATTTTTAAAAGCCAACCACTTATGGTCAGTTTTATTTAAAAAAATATAACTAAAAAGTACTTTTAAAAAGCGACCACTTGTGGTTAGTTTTATTTTAAAAATTAAATTTAAAATATTTTATAAAAGCAACCACAAGTGGTAGGTTTTGGATTTAAAAAAATAAAAAATAAAATAATTTTAAAAAATCGACCACAGTGGTCAGTTTTATTTAAAAAAGTATAATTAAAAAGTATTTTTAAAAAGCGACCACTTGTTGTCGATTTTATTTTAAAAATTAAATTTAAAATATTTTATAAAAGCGACCACAAGTTGTCGATTTTGGAATTAAAAAATAAAAAAGAAAATAATTTTAAAAAATCAATCTCTTGTGGTCGGTTTTATTTAAAAAATATAATTAAGAAGTATTTTTATAACGTGACCACATGTGGTCAGTTTTATTATAAAAATTAAATTTAAAATATTTTATAAAAGTGACCAGAAGTGGCGGTTTTGAAATTAAAAAATAAAAAAGAAAATAAAGTTAAAAAATTGACCACTTGTGGTCACTTTTGTATTAAAAAATAAAATATTTTTAAAAAGAGACCACTTGTGGTCGATTTTTATTAAAAAATAATTATAAGTAAAATCAAATATATACAACAACAACAACAACAACAACAAACCCAGTGAATTCCCACCAAGTGGGGTTTGGGGAGGGTAAAATGTACGCAGTCCATACCGCTACATCCGAAAAAGTAGAGAGATTGTTTCCGATTGACCCCCAGCTCAAGATCAAGAATAGTTAACACGGTCATAGTAATACCTGAAGAAGAATGGATGGCATAACCGAGATACGAAATGAGAAATAATACAAATAGAGCTAAGAGAGCTATGAAAATAAGAGCAATACGAAAGTAAAAAACAGTAAATAAGAAATAATAAAAAGCCACCCCCTCGTAGTAGCATACACTAACAGCTCCTACCAGTGAGCACAGTCGTACGCTTACTAAGCTGGCTACACCGAAGCTCCTTAGCTACTAGCTATAAGCCACACATGCATTAACCTTCTACACTAATCCGCGACCTCCACACCTTCCTAGCTAGAGTCATGTCCTCAGAAAACTGTAATAGTCTTGCCTAATCATTTCTCTCCAGTATTTGTTTGGCCTACCTCTACTCCTCCTGAAACTATTCAAAGCTAGCCTCTCACACTTACGAACCGGGGCATCTATGCCCCTCCTCATCATATGCCTAAACCATCTCAGCCTTCCTTCCCGAATCTTGTCCTCCACCGAAGCCACTCCCACCTTCTCCCGGATAATCTCATTCCTAACTCTATTTCTTCTAGTAAGTCCACACATACAGTGCAACATTCGCATTTCTGCTACCTTCAATTTTTAGATGTGGGAGTTCTTGACTGGCTAACACTCCGCACCATACAACATGGCCAGATGAACTTCCACTCTGTAGAACTTGCCTTTAAGATTTAATTAAAGGCACCTTCTTATCACACAACACTCCCTAGGCGAGCCTCCACTTCATCGAACCTGCTCCAATACGTTTAGAGACATCCTCATCAATCTCACCATTCCCCTGGATTATAGACCCAAGATACTTAAAACTATCCCTCTTACAAATATCCTGGGAAAACCTCACTACCACTCCGTCCTCCTGCTTCGTGTCACTAAACTTGCATTCTAAATACTCCGTATTGGACCTAATCAACCTAAACCCCTTAGATTCAAGGGTTTACCTCCAAACATCCAATTTTTTATTCACACCCCCCGCATCTCATCAATTAGCACTACATCATCTGTAAATAACATACACCAAGGCACCTCATCTTGAATACTCCGTGTCAACACATCCATTACCAGCGCAAATAAAAATAGGCTGAGAGTCGATCCCTGGTGCAACCCTGTATCTACCAGGAAATGATCAGAGTCTCCTTTCACCGTCCTCATTTGAGTCTTCCCTCTATCGTACATATCCTTAATCACTCTGATGTATGTCATTGGGACCCCTCTCACCTCCAAGCATCTCCAAAGAACCTCCATTGGGACTTTATCATAAGCCTTTTCCAGGCCGATGAACACCATGTGTAAATCCCTCATCCTTTCCCTATACTTCTCCACCAAACTTCTCACCAAGTGGATTGTCTCTGTTATCGAGTGATCGGGCATAAATCCAAACTGATTCTCTGAAATATACACGACCCTTCTCAATCTCCGCCCAACCACTCTCTCCGAAGTCTTCATAGTGTGACTCAACAGCTTAATACCCTTATAGTTGTTGCAACTCTGAATGTCACCCTTGTTTTTATACAACGGAATCATCGTACTCCATATCTAACCCTCAGGTATTTTTGCAGACTTGAAAATGTCGTTAAACAAATTAGTCAACCAGCTCAAACTAGCTCCACCAGTAAACTTTCAAAAATCCACCGAAATTTTATCAGGCCCTGTCACCCTGCCCCTTCGCATCCTATGAATAGCCTCTCTGACCTCCTTAACCTTAAAACATCTACAGTAACCGAAATCCCGATTATCCTCCGAGTGCTCAAGCTCCCCTAGCTCAATGCTTCTGTCCCCCTCCTCATTTAATAAACCATGAAAATACTCCTACCATCTCTTCTTAATGTGGACATCCTCCACCAAAAATCTCCCATCCTCCCCCTTAATGCACTTCAATAGATTGAGGTCACAACCCTTTCTCTCCCAAGCTTTAGCCAGCCTATACAATCTATTTTCCCTATTTTTCTCCTCTAACCTCGCATACATGCTCTCAAATACTGTTGCCTTAGCTGCCATAACTGCTAACTTGGTCTCCTTCCTCGCTACTTTTTACACCTCCCTATTCACCCATTTTTTTCCTCATCCTTACTCTCAATAAACTTAGCATACACTCCCTTCTTACTCTTCACTTTTTTTAACTTCTTTATTCCACCACCAGTCCCCCTTATGACATCCTGCCCGACCCTTCGAAACACCCAACATTTCTCTTGTAGTCTCTGTGATGCAACTGGAATCCCTATCCCACATAACATCCACGTCCCTCCAGCACTCCCATACCCTCCTTCCTGCCGCTTTCTCTCTTATCTTCAGCATACTAACTGGTGTCAAACCTCCCTACTTAATCCTAGGTCGGCCCTTCCTGAACCTTCTATTCTTGCTCTTCTTGATTATCAAGTCCATCACTAGAAGCCTGTGCTGGGTCGAAAGATGCTCACTCAGGATGACTTTACGGTCCTTACAAAAGGCCCTATCACCCTTCCTAAACAGCAAAAATTTCATCTGAGTCTTGGCTATCGCATTTTAGAAGGTAATCAAGTGATCCTCTTTCTTTGAAAAACTCGAGTTCACAACCACCAGCCCAAAAGCCCTCGTAAAATCTAATAGCGCAGCTCCTTTCCCATTCCTATCACCGAAACCAAAGCCTCCGTGCACATCATCATAGCCTCCCAGTAAAACCCCAATGTGCCTATTAAAGTCCCCTGCTATGAAAATATTTTCTAAGCTAGGTACGCTTCTCACCACCTCATCCAAAGCCTCCCAAAAACTTGCTTTCACCTCCTCATCTAAGCCCGTCTGCAGCGCATAAACACTACACACATGCAAAGTAAACCCCCCAACGACTATCTTAATGGTCATTAGCCTATCACTGACCCTCCTAACCTCCACCACCTGCCCTCTAAGATCCTTGTTCACTAAGATGCTCACTCCATTCTGCCTCCTCTCACTCTCTGAGTACCACAGCTTGAATCCATCCACATCCCTAGCCTTAGATCCTACCCACTTAGTTTCCTGAAAACACGCAATTTAATCCTCCTCTTCTTAAGGATCTTTCCCAGCTCAACGGACTTACCTTAGAGTGTCCCTATATTTTAAGACCCTACCCTCAATCTATCCTCTCTCGTCTCTTGCCTACCTCTACCACCCCTTACCAAACCAACCCTACCATCCTGCCTTGACCCTACACCCGTCCCTGCCCTCCCCTCTTTACCCCTTCCAAAACTAACCCCCACCCTAGCCACCTCGAATATGACCCTACTCCACCATCAACCCCCGAAGCCACTATACAAAATTCGAAACAAAGCCTCAAACAGACAAGCAAACAAACAAGGCAAAAACAGGATAAAAGTCGGCACGCACAAAACACCCTATCCGGTCTAGCAGCAAAATCAAATATATATTTTTTTGAAATTACACTGATCACACATATTTGATAATAAATATAATAATAGCTAATAATTCATTAGAATATAATGAATGTGTTCTATTATGAGGTAACATACTTGTGGATATGATGTATATAGTACGTATTCAAGATTTGATATATATATATATAATTATGATGTAGTGATCGATTGATGAACGATGTAGTCAAAAAGTAGTAGAATCTATCCAAACATATTGAATACTTTGATTTGAAATGATAGAAGTAATAATATACTGTACGTTGAAGTTATATTAATGTAAGATAATCAAATTAATCGATAACTCATCAAAGTATGTATATGAAATACATCGCATTATATTATTGAATAATATACTCGTGTACGTATGTGATGTATATAGTGCATATTTAGAAATTGATATAGTCGATAGTGTGTATATGTGTGTGTATGTATAGGTATATATATAGTATATATATATTATGTAGTGAAGGTATAATAACATAAGATAAACTAATCGATAATTCATCTGAGTATATGCGAAATACGTTGTAATTATTATGGAGTAGTAAAATCATGTATGTGATGTATATAGTAGTATTAAAGAGTTAATATATATATATATATATATATATATATATATATATATATATATGATGTAGTGATTGATGAACTATGTAGTCAAAAACTAGTAGAATCTATCCAAACATATTGAATACCTTGATTTAAAATGATCGAAGTATTAATACACTGTATGTTGAAGTTATATTAATGTAAGCTAATAATCACATTAATCGATAACTCTTCAAAGTATGTATATGAAATATGTCGCATTATATTACGGGGTAATATACTCGTGTATGTATGTGATGTATATATTACGTATTTAACACTTGATAGTCGATAGTATGTATATGTGTGTGTGTATTTATAGGTATATATATATATATATATATATATATATATATATATATATATATATTATGCAGTGATGTACGTAGTGCAAAGTTAGAAACTTACATTTATATATATGTATGTATATCTCTTGTGTAGTGATGTACGTAATACGTAGTCAAAATTAAAGCTAACAAAATATATTCAGTTATATATTAAATATATTGATATCATGCGATCGATCAATGTGATATATAGTATACTATTGAAGGTATAATAACATAAGATAAACTAACCGATGTATATTATGGGGTAATAAAATGGTATATGTGATCGATATATATCGTACGTATTTGGAAGCATGATAGCCAATTGAATATATGTATATATCCGCATATCTCGTGTAGTGACATATGCAGTAATCAAAAGCTTTATAACTGAATCTAATTAACTGATAATCCTACCAAAAATATAAACAAATTATTTTATTACTTTTTATTACCATTTTTTATAATTTATCAATTCAAATATAATATTTTATTATTTTTTCGTAAACATGCACACTCACAATTATTTTACAAAATACATTATCTAATATTATTATTATTATTATTATTATTATTATTATCATCATTATTGACAATTTTAAAATAAATATTCAAAATTTATAAATGTCTATTTTATTTCTAATTATTATTATCGTCGATTTTAATTACGCGATTTATTCATAACTAATCTGAGAATAATTATATTATTTATTTTTTACTATTATATTATTTATTTTTACATTATTGAAGTTGTAATAATGTAAGTTAATTAATCGATAATTTATCTGATTAACACGTTGTATTACGCGGTATATATATAATATCTTATTTAAAAGCTAATTAACCAAAAAATCATCCTAATTTACAAAATGCATTGATAATATTATACGATTGAGAAAATATACTACTTGTGTTAATGTGATGATAAAATAACTAATTATCTGATTTATATACGCATTGCATGATACTATTTTTAACTAATTCATCCTAATTTATAAATAATTGATGATACTACTTGTGTTTAATTTCTAGCCATTTTTTATTCCAATTGATATCAATTTTAGCCAAAATTAAATATCAATTGGGGTCTCTATTTAAATCCCAATTTATGACCTATTTTTAAATGCCTTGTTAGTCGTTGATCAAATTGTTCTAACGTCGAAGATCCACTCAGGATACTCTTTCCTTTTTAAACTTAAAGATCCAAACCCAAATTCATTATTCCAAAATAGCCGCATCAACCTCTCTCTCTCTCCACTTCTCTCTAACTATCTTTGCTATTGTCGGTCGGCCAATGGCTTCGCCGTTGCCGCTGCATCTTCTTCCTTTTTTCTCCTTTCTTATTACCGGTACCTCTCTCTTTTCTCTTTCTTGCTCCAAATACCACCACCTCACTGCTGGTTAGCAACCAGCGCCGCTGCTCCATTTTCCTCATTCCACCGTACCCAAAGCGGACAACTCAGAAAGCGTTGAAATGCTTGACGGATTCTATGAATCTATCTCAGGTTTGTTTCCGTGATGCAATTTTTATATTGTCATTTTCTTCTACCTATCCAATGATTTTTAGATATTAAATTCGTGATATTCGTGACATGGGTGACTTAATTCTATGCATATTTACATTTTTACACTGCCCAACTGTGAAAGCCCCAATTTTATCCTTAATTTGATTAGTTCTGCATATTAATTTGTGGAAGTTTCGTCTCTCTGTCTAAGATAATTCCATAAATGTAATATGTGTGACATTTTACGTGAATTTTTTTTAATGTTAAGGCTATATTTAGTTAAGTTTGGTCACTTGTGAAGTGAATTAGTGACTTGAAGTGAATTAGTGACTTGAAATGTTTAGGTGTAGATACTTGAAAAATGAACTTGTGTTTTCAATTTAGTAAAGTTTGGTCAACTTGAAAGTGAATTATTGATATCAAAATGTTCAAGTGAAGGTACTTGAAATGTGAACTTGTGTTTCGAATTTACTAAAGTGTGGTTACTTGATAAGTGAAATAGTGACTTGAAAATATTTAAGTTTAGGTACTTGAAATGTGAACTTGTGTTTTGAATTTACTAAAGTGTGGTAACTTGAGAAGTGATTTAGTAACTCGAAAATGTTTAAGTTTAGGTACTTGAAAGGTGAACTTGTGTTTTGAATTTACTAAAGTGTGGTCACTTGAGAAGTGAATTAGTGACTTGAAAATGTTTGAGTGTAGGTACTTGAAAGGTGAACTTGTGTTTCGAATTTAGTGAAGTGTGGTCACTTAAGAAGTGAATTAGTGACTTCAAAATGTTTAAGTTTAGGTACTTGAAAGGTGAACTTGTGTTTTGAATTTACTAAAGTGTGGTCACTAGAGAAGTGAAATAGTGACTTGAAAATATTTTAGTTTAGGTACTTGAAAGGTTAACTTGTGTTTTGAATTTACTAAAGTGTGGTCACTTGAGAATTGAATAGTGACTTGAAAATGTTTAAATTTAGGTACTTGAAAGGTGAACTTGTGTTTCGAATTTACTAAAGTGTGATCACTTGAGAAATGAAATAGTTACTTGAAAATGTTTAAGTTTAGGTACTTGAAAGGTTAACTTGTGTTTTGAGTTTACTAAAGTGTGGTTACTTGAGAAGTAAATTAGTGACTTGAAAATGTTTAAGTGTAGGTACTTGAAATGTAAACTTTTCATTTTGAATTAAGTTTAGTTTTGTAACTTGTGAAGTGAATTAGTGACTTGAAAATGTTTAGCTGTAGGTACTCGAAATGTGAATTTTTTATTTTGAATTAAGTTAGTTTGGTAACTTGTGAAGTGAATTAGCGACTTGAAAGTGTTTAGGTGTAGGTACTTGGAAATGTGAACTTTTCATTTTGAATTTAGTTTAGTTTGGTAACTTGTGAAGTGACTTAATGACATGAAAATGTTTAGGTATAGGTACTTGAAATGTGAACTTTTCATTTTGAATTTTGTGTAGTTGGGTAACTTGTGAAGTGACTTAGTAACTTGAAAATGTTTAGGTGTAGGTACATGAAATGTGAACTTTTCATTTTGAATTTAGTTTAGTTTGGTAACTTGTGAAGTGAATTAGTAGCTTGAAATGTTTAGGTGTAGGTACTTGAAATGTGAACTTTTTATTTTGAATTTAGTTTAGTTTGGTAACTTGTGAAGTGAATTAGTGACTTGAAATGTTTAAGTATAGTTACTTGAATTATGAATTAGTGACTTTTGTTTTGAATTTAGGTACTTGAAATGTGAACTTGTATTTTGATTTTAGTAAAGTGTAGTCACTTGAGAAGTGAATTAGTTAGTTAAAAATGTTTAAGTGTAGGTACTTGAAATGTGAACTTTTATTTTGAATTAAGTTTAGTTTGGTAACTTGTGAAGTGAATTAGTGACTTGAAAATATTTAGGTGTAGGTACTTTAAATGTGAACTCTTCATTTGAATTTAGTTTAGTTAGGTAACTTGTGAAGTGACTTAGTTAAGTGTAGTTACTTGAATTATGAATTAGTGACTTTTGTTTGGAATTTAGGTACTTGAAATGTGAACTTGCGTTTTGATTTTAGTAAAGTGTGGTCACTTGAGAAGTGAATTAGTGACTTGAAGATGTTTAAGTGTAGGTACTTGAAACGTGAACTATTAATTTTGAATTAAGTTTAGTTTGGTAACTTTTGAAGTGAATTAGTGACTTGAAAATGTTTAGGTGTAGGTACTTGAAATGTGAACTTTTCATTTTGAATTTAGTTTAGTTAGGAAATTTGTGAAGTGACTTAGTGACTTGAAATATTTAAGTGTAGTTACTTGAATTATGAATTCGTGAATTTTTTTTTGAATTTAGGTACTTGAAATGTGAACTTGCATTTTGATTTTAGTAAAGTGTGGTATCTTGAGAAGTGACTTGAATTTAGTTTAGTTAGGAAATTTGTGAAGTGACTTAGTGACATGAAATATTTAAGTGTCGTTACTTGAATTATGAATTCGTGAATTTTTTTTTGAATTTAGGTACTTGAAATGTGAACTTGCATTTTGATTTTAGTAAAGTGTGGTATCTTTAGAAGTGACTTAGTGACTTGAAAATGTTTAAGTGTAGGTACTCGGAACGTGAACTTTTCATGTTGAATTAAGTTTAGTTTGGTAACTTGTGAAGTGAATTAGTGACTTGAAAATGTTTAGGTGTAGGTACTTGAAATGTGAGCTTTTCATTTTAAATTTATTTTAGCTAGGTAACTTGTGAAGTGACTTGAAATGTTTAAGTGTAGCTACTTGAATTATGAATTAGTAACTTTTGTTTTGAATTTAGGTACTTGAAATGTGAACTTGCGTCTTGATTTTAGTAATGTGTGGTATCTTGAGAAGTGAATTAGTGATGTGAAAATGTTTGAGTGTAGGTACTTGAAACGTGAACTTTTCATTTTGAATGAAGTTTAGTTTGGTAACTTGTGAAGTGAATTAGTGACTTGAAAATGTTTAAGTGTACGTACTTGAAATGTGAACTTTTGTGACTTGAACTAATTACTTGAATGAGATTGATTGTCTAGATGGAACCTGGTTATAGCTGGATATATCAACGAAATATTGATAATAGAATTGGTGAGGCTGAGAATGAGGATGCGGATGATGAGTTGTAGTTTTTAGTCTTTTGTATGTTTTGTAGTTTGGATTTGGAACCTCGATAAATTTTGTAAATAATTTGATTTTTAATGTTTGTATTCTTATGGTGGTTGATTGTATATTAAATGATTGGTGGGTTGTATTGTATAATGGAATGTAGCATAGCTATATGCTGTTATTTTTTTACAAAATTACCAGAAAAGTTGGTTTTTTGGAAAATTTTCAATACTGTTTTTAGAAAATTACCAGAAAAACTGACACATGTGGTCGGTTTTTTAGGTAATTTTTTTAAATAACCGACCACTTACAGTCGGTTTACTATAATTAATTAAAATTATTTTATTAAATTAAAAAACGACCACTAGTGGCCGGTTTTGAATTTAAATTAATTAATTAATTTTCACAAAATCAACCATATGTGGTCGGTTTTGTACTTAAATTAATTAATTAGTTTTAATAAACCAACCACATGTGGTCGGTTTTGTATTTAAATTAATTAATTAATTTTAATAAAACTGACTACATATGGTTGATTTTTGTATAAATTAATTAATTAATTTAAATTCAAAACCAGCCACTTGTGGTTGGTTTCTTTTGAAAATTTATTTTTGTTTAAAAAATCTTTTATTTTAAATAATATTGAATTTTAAATATATATATATATATTTTAAAAAATCGACCACTACAAGAAAAACAATCTCTAGGGAAGGGAATTCCCGTCCCTAAAAGCTCAATTCTGATCGCAAATGATCTTTTAGAATGAGAAAATGCTAGTCGTGGCTCATCCTTATAGCCTCCTTCTCAAATGGTTTTTTGCAACGAGGTACTCTAGCTGGTCGTTAAATGTCATTAGAGACGGTGACATAGCTGGTCTCAAAAACACTTTTAGAGACTATATATCTCATCCCTAATAGGTGATTTTCATCTTTAAAAAGTTGTTATTTTCTGGTTGCTAAATGTTTTTAGCGATGAGTAACTAACTTGTCCTCAATTAATCTATCACGACGAGCATCTAACTTGTCCTAGATTAACCTTTAAAGAAGAGCGACTGCCTCATCTTAAATTAACCTTTAGAGACGAGCAACTAACTCGTCCTCGATCAACCTTTAGAGACGAACAATCTAAATCATCCAAGATTGCTACTAAAATCATAAAATTTATATATTTCATTGCTAATATAAAATTGCTACTGGAAATGTCAAAGGATGGTAAATGTAGTTTTAATATTTGATAAATATAAAAAACTTAACCAATGAACATCCCGAGCTAGAATACAATGTCAATAGTTTCAATATTTGCTAAACAATAAAAACTTAACTAATTAACATCCCGAGTTATATAATGTCAATAGTTCAATATTTACTAAATAAAATAAATTTAACCAATTAACATCCCGAGCTAGAATTTGAAGTCAAGTTTACATAATGTTCTTTGCAGAATAATAATGATCTCGCACATTCTCTGAACTTGTATCTTCACTTGTAACTTCAATCTTCAGAAATCTATAAGAACAAAATTTTCAAAAGACAATTAGTAACTATTGATATATAATTTAATATATGTAAGAAGCAAAGAATTAATAAGAGTTTATCTGTGCATACATTTAGATTGGGTGATACTCTTAATTCTTAACCTGAGAATTAATAAGCAATATGCAAAACATGTCAAAACAATGGAGAAGTAAAAGCAAATGCAGCCCTAGCTTGTATAAATGCATTATAGAAAAAGAGGGACACAAGTCTATCTAACTACTAAAAGGAATCTTCTAATATGGCAACTGCAGTGAGGGGAGCAGATGGCATTAGCAAGCCTATTTGGAGCTACTGGGATGTAAGATATAAACATTCAAATTTCTAGTACGTTTTTATAAACCATCTGACAGATACCAGGTAACAAAGCAGGAGACAAAGCGAATAATTAGAGGATAAGTTTCCAAAAGACTCACTAGTAGATTTACTACTGTAATAGAATCAAATAACAGACCTATTTGACAATGGTGGATCTCCAATCAGATAACTACGTGCTCAAAGGGACAACAAGTTGCTTTAGAAATCCACAAAAATAAGGAAAATCAATTGCACATCCATCTTAACGTTGGTATGTATGTGATATTCATATTGTGGATATGTTGGGGCTTAAAGATACAACAGTCATCCCATATAAAATTGATGATATCACAGTAATTCTAAGGTACAAAAGGGCTTCCATGTTTAATAGCAGCCACATACTACTAGGATTGGGACATCAATTTGATTTTACCATTCATAAAATCTTGAAAGGAAACTTACTTGTAATGGAGAAATAGATGGCAAGCATACTTCCTCAAGGGCCTTCTTAGCATGTTCTGAAGGAAGTTTTGTAATAATCATATTGTAAAAGACAGGACCAATGTGTTTATTTCGTAGGGTGGGTGGTGAGAATAAGGATTTCACAAGATAAAGAACCTAACTAACTTAGGATAAGCTTCTCAGAAATAGATAATACCTTAAAGCTTCAACCAGATGCAACGAATCTTCGGAAGAAACTTTGAAGGGACCTTCCCCATTGACTGTCATTTGATAAATCTAAAACAGACCATCTAGGGACCCACAAAGCTTTTCCTTGCAATCTACAATGACAAAACAAAAAAAAAACTTAAAATCTTGAACTAAGGAACAAGGAACTTTGCCAGAATGTTAACTACAAGAAGAAGTAAATTCACGAGGTCATATATGAGAGGAACTAACAAAAATCCAATTTCACAAATTAAGAAAATATTTATCCTTATATGTTATTTATGAAGAAGTCGCCACAGATAAATTGGGCGTGAATTTGAAATAAGAGGTATATCAGAGTTCACCAATTAATATCATAGATATTAATTAAATGTTGACAAAGCCTATCCAAAGAGTGAGAAATTCATCAATTGCCAAATATTAGATATCTCTTACACTCAATAAATAAAATAAAACTACCCCATATAAAGGAGAATGATTATAGAAAAATAATCTGTTCTTTTTTAAAAATAATCAACCATGGGTTTATGAGATGTCACCCGCCAACTTAAGACTGACATTCTCTTAAGGGTCAGCCACCAGTTTAGGACTGACTCCCTAGTCCTTCGGGACATCAGATTAGTGGATCCACACAACAAGTGTTAGTACCCATGGCACAGTACTGACACCCTTTCAACTGAGGTTACAGGTTGGTCCCCAGTTAGCTCAGATTGGGCCATATCAATTAGATGATACCTCCCATAGTCTCAGTATAGTATTCAATATATTTCAAGTCAGGTTTGCTTGACCAAGTGTATCGAATCTCAGTTATTCAATTTTACAGATTTCAGTTATTCAGTTTATAGACTATTTCAGAATTATGTTTATACTTGGTCTTGCATTCTCATATATTAAATGTTCATGCATCCATGCCCAGTTATCTCATGCATTTCATCCAGTTCTCATCTCATATACCAGTACATTCAAAGTCCTGACTGCATATTTTTCTTTGCGCTATGTTGTCTTATAACATAGGTTCGGACACATAATTTCCCGACCACTCTTAGATAGCTCAGCGACACTCAGCAACAGTACTGGCAAGTCCTCATCCATCGAGGACATGATTTTTTTATTCTAGTTATTTCAATACTTCTATTTATTGTCAGTCAGAGTTAGTTGGGGGATTGTTCCATTAACTCCTCAGTCAGTTTAGAGGCTTTCAGACAGTCAGTTAGACAGTTAATCAGTTTATCAGTCCTTTTAGTATGCTTAGTTATTTTATGTTAACAGTCGGTATTATAGTATTTTATCAAATGTTTCAGACTTGTGACTCAATCACATTTTCAGTATTCAGATTTGGTATTACCACAACCATTTATCTTCTGTATATATGTTATGTCTTTGTTTTATTCAGTGCTTATAGCATGTACCAACTCATGGGTTAGCTTATGATCACTTGTGATCATAAGCACCGTTGTCGCAACTAGAGGGTAGCCTTGGGTCATGACATTTAAGCATAAGTTATTGAGTACGAGAAGTTCACATTTAGAAATTCAATTTGTAATTTTGGCAACCTAATTAAAGTCTAGTTTTGATCTTATGATCACATTTAAGATTTGAAATCCACAACTTCACCTCATGAGTATGATTTAAGTAAATGAAGCATAGTCAATTTTTAGTTTACAAACTCACATGCTATTTTAAGGTGGATTTCCTAAGTATGAGCATATATATATATATATATGGGAGTAGTATTTATCATCGAGAAAATGTGGATGAGCGTACCCTAATTTTCAAAAACTACGAGCCACCGTAGGTGTAAGAGACCTCGCAAAAGAGTTTCTTCTTTTCCCAATATGGATGAAGTTTAGTGATCACTTAATTTAAGGTTCTATTCTGATGTCAAGCATAGTAAAACTCTCCCCAATATAGGTAAGATGTTGGACTCCATAATTGCTCACATAGTTTATGTCGGTTTTAAGAATCTCCCACAAGAAAGAACAAAAGTAAAGATTTTAGAAACTAAGTGTGATGACTCACTAAGCTGTGCATTATGCTTTGTCATTTACTTTTTATGATCCTTCAACTTTCAGCTTTACTTATGTCCAAGGTGAGTTCTTTTACACTTAGAATGCATGATTGAAAGTTTATTCAGTTTTTGTTTTTGTAATACCCCATATTTTCCTAGCTTAATTTAACTCTAAGTACATGAGTATTCATATATGAAAAATTTTAAATTACTTAGTATTTTTACTTTAGAGCTTACCAATGCGTAGGAAATTCAGTCAGCTTTCCAACGTTATAAAATTCGCCCAAATTCGATACCCGAACTAAGAATTAGAGCCATTTTTATAAAACAGTATGCCAAATGGCACATCACTGCATCGCGAAGCCAGGCAAAATGACAATTGTAAAAATCTGGTGACACTCCGTGATTCCACCATATCACACCACAGTCCCAGTTCCCAATGGTAATTTTCCAGTAAGGCAACGTGATGCTACCGCGTTACGCCAAGGCCATTTTTCAGAATTGTCAAATTCCAGTGAGCCTCCGCGATCATGGCGAGTCACTCTAAAGGTTAATTTAGCAATCGTCCTTTTACATAGTTCAGGAAATTTCCAGTGGCTCACCACAATACCACCGTGTCACGGTGGAGACCAAAATTGGGACTTTTCAGTGATGAAATTTAATTGTTCCCAGGAATAATTGGGTATTTTTTCATGAACCAAATCATCCTTTAACACGAAATTAAACCCCTAATTAACCTAGTTATAGCATTATTTCCTCACTTTCTCTCAAGATTAAAATATTCTCTCTCAAAGGGCAAAACCCAAGCTTCAAGAAAACAATAACAAACTCAAGAATTCCTCAAAAAACCTTCAAGATTAATATTCCCAGGTATGTTAGGTGTTCATCTATGGGTTCCTTTCACCCATAGAGTCCAAGAATCCATTTTAAAACAACAAGACTTTTTTTTTATTCATGACTTACATGCTTGAAATTGGATTATATTCATGTTCATGACATTAATTGAGTTTCAAACCATGATTAATTGTAGATTCCATGAAATTGAAATAGCGTGTATATTGAATTGTGTAATTCTCATGTTATAACCCTTGAATTAGCAAGTTTGGGTGTTGTAATTATAATGTTTATATGTTGTCCATGATTATATGCATTAAGCTGTGCTCCCCAAGTGTTCGATAGAACGTCCATGTGAATTAAATGGTGAAATCATGACATGTTAGCATATGTACAAGCTTATTCCCTACAAGTGTTTGATAAAAATGTCTCTATGAATGAATTATGAACAAGTGAACATTGTTATGCTTTTCAAGATCATGCTAGGCTCTTCTTTTCATGCTATCGAGTCCTAGGGGTATTTAATACCTGAAAATCTATCTATTTACATAGAGCTACAGTAGTTACAGAATAGTCTCAATAATATCACGATCAGTAGTACTCGGTCAGTTACAAAACTCAGTGAAAATCAGTATCAGTCCAGTTCAGCTCAGTCTAGTAATCAGTGTATTCAATTGGGAGTATGATTTAGCACCGAGTGAACCCAAGGATGGGGGCTCACCTACCAGTAGAGAGTGTGATCCTTAGAAGCAGACCTTGCATTCCAAAACTACATAGCCAGCGTAGGTTAAGACATCAACCTGCCAGTTAAGGGTTGATGTGATTTTTCTACCTGCCAATTGAGGGTACCACCATTCTCATCAAAGTACCTTCCAGATGAGGGTAACTCTTCAGCTTGTCTTTACCCGTGGAACAGTACCGATACCCTTCCAACTGGGGTTACAGGTTGGACCCTAGTTATCTTATTTGGAGCATGTCGATTAGATGATTACATCCCACAGTTTTAGTTTCAATCTCAGTATAGAACTTAGTTCAGTTCTATAGAATCAGGACTGTCAGATACAGTCATTCAGCTATCAGTAATTCAGTTATTAGTAATCTCATATATCAGTTACTCATTTATCAGAACTCAGTACTCAGCTTTAGTAAAAGCCCAGATATAGCATACATGTATATGCACAACATTGCATACCCCTTATTTATAGAAGTTTTAATTATCCATGTATTCTTATTCAGTTACACTATATCTTTCAGTCAGTTACTATTCATGCATATGAACCCTTGCATTCAGTCTTACCTCATCTAGCACACTAGTACATTCTATGCACTGATGCATACTTTGTCTTTGAGCTATGATGTTTCATATCTTAGTTTCGAACGCTCAGGTTCTCGAATGTGCTTAGACAGATCTAGTTAGCAGCAGTAGATTTACTAGTGAGTACTCATCTATCGAGGATATACTTTTATTTTAGCATTTCAGTTTATCAGTATTTCAATAGTTGAAGTTAGTTGGGGTCTTGTCCATCAACTCCACATTCAGACAGTTCAGTTAGAGGCTTTTTAGACTAGAATAGTTCAGACAGTATATTCAGATTTCAGATGTTTTTATCAGATATTATTACTTTACCAATATTTCAAATTTTGAACCTTATGGCAATTTAACCTATTTTCTGCATTACTTTTAGTATTATTACTCAGTGCTCATAGCAGATACCAGCTCATGGGTTAGCTTATGGTCCCTCGGGATCGTAAGCACCGTGTGGCACCCAGGGTGCAGACTCGGGGCATTACAAACTTGGTATCAAATCCTAAGGTTCAACAGAGTCCTAGGGAGTCTGAAAGTTGCATCTAGTAGAGTCTTATGCATTGGTGTGTAGCGCACCACACTTATGGGTAAGAGGCTATGAGACGTTTTTAGGAAAAGTTTCCCTTCTTTCTGTATTTATGTCGTGCGAGTGAGCATAAACTCCAGTTAATGTCTTAATCTAATCCTTTCTTACTTTCATTTATAGAACATTCCTCCAAAAAAGAATAATGAAAAAAGAATAGAGAACCAGTCAGCACCTCAACCCATTCAAGAAAATCCCCTGGATGAGCATGTCTCTCATGTAGAATTCAGAGCTGCGTTCACCACTCTAGCCAATTTTGTAGCAACTCAGAATGAATGGACAGGTGCTGTTCTGGCCAACCCAGTGGCCAATATTGCTGTAGTCAGGATTTGATACTTCACCCTAATTAATCCTCCCTTATTCTTATGATCTAAGTCTGAAGAGGATCCGCAAGTGTTCCTCGACCAGGTTCAAAAAGTCACAGATATCATGGGAGTGACTTCCAGTGAGAGTGCTAGTTAGCTGCCTATCAACTATAAGATATAGCTCATACATATTTTAAGCAGTGAAAGGTAGACAGGGACACATATGCAGAGCCCTCAGAGTGGGAAGAGTTTGTTACTACTTTCCTAAATAGATTCTTTCCCTTAGAGCTGAGAGAAGCCAAGGTGTTAGAGTTCATCAATCTCAAGCAAGGTAGAATGAGTGTGAAAGATTATTCCCTCAATTTTACTCAGTTAGCTAGGTATGCTCTCCATGTAGTAGAAGACAATAGGTCCAGAATGAGCAAGTTCGTATCTGGGGTATCAGCGAGTATGGTTAAGGAGTGCAAAACTGCGATGTTGATTAAGAATATAGACATATCCAGGCTCATGGTCCATGCTCAGTTGATAGAAAAGGCTAAGAATAAGGAGAGAGAGAGAGAGGGAAAACAAAGGGCTATAATAGGCAGCTTTAATTTCACTTAGCCTAAGTTAGAAGGCGATAACTGTTCTCAGTTTTGCCAAAAGTCTTTAATTATAGCTCCATCCTCAGCCAGTGCTCTGGTCTCTAAGTTTAGAAATGGTAACAAAGATAGTTCACCGGGATTTAAATATTAGGGTAGTGTCAACAGTGCTCATACAAATCCCCTTTGTCAGAAATGTGGCAGAAACCATCAGGGTGTCTGCAGGGCTGGTAGCGATATATGTTTTGGGTATGACAAGCCAGGCCACAGAGTCATAGATTGTCCTTAGTCAGGTTCTCAAGGTTAGTAAAACCATTCTTCAGCTCAGTCCGGTCGCCCGAATTAGCAGGGTCCCATCTCCAATGCCACCAGTGGGCAATGCCCAAATAGGCTTTATGCACTCCAGTCCAGAAAAGATCAAGAAAGTTCTCCTGATGTGGTCACTGGATCCAGGAGCTTCCTTGTCTTTCGTAACTCCTTATATTTTCGTTAACTTCAGAGTCAGTCCTGGAATTCTAGCAGAGCCTTTTTCTGTCTCTACCCTAGTGGGTAAGTCTATTATAGCACGGAGGGTATACAGGAACTGTCCGATTATGATATCTCAAATTATCACTTCAGTAGACCTTATAGAGCTAGAGATGGCAGATTTTGACATCATTTTCAGCATAGATTGGCTCCATTTATGCTATGCCTTAGTTGATTATAGAAACAAAGTTGTTCATTTTTAGTTTCCAAATAAACCAGTCCATGAATGGAGGGGTAGTACTACAGTGCTTAAGGGTCGGTTAATATCATACCTGAGAGCGAAAAAAGGATATCCAAGGGATGTATCTATTATCTTGTATGATTCAAAGGCTCTAGTTCAGAAACTCCTAGTCTTGAGTTAGTTCCAATGGTAAATGAATTCTCAGATGTGTTTTCCAAAGATCTTCCTGGATTTTCTCCCAAAAGGGAATTTGACTTTGGAATTGACCTTCTTCCAGATACTAAGCCTATATCCATTCCACCATACAGAATGGCACCAGCTGAACTCAGAGATTTAAAATAATAGTTAAAAGATCCCCTATAAAAGGGGTTTATCAGACCCAGTGTTTCCCCATGGGGCATACCAGTTCTATACGTACGTAAGAAAGATGTTCACCCAGAATGTATATAGACTACTGTCAGTTGAACTAAGTCATAGTCAAGAACAAGTACCCACTACCTAGAATTCGTGACTTGTTTGACCAACTTTAGGGAGCCATTATTTTTCTAAGGTAGACCTCAGATTAGGCTATCATCAGCTTAGATTCAAAGAATGTGACATTCTGAAAACAACTTCTCAAACCCGGTATGGTCACTTCAAATTCCTAGTCATGTCCTTTGGTCTTACAAATGCCCCAGCAGTTTTCATGGACTTAATGAATCGCGTGTTCAAGCAGTACTTAGACATGTTCATTATAGTCTTCATCGATGACATTCTTGTCTACTCCCATAGTGAAAATGATCATACAGATCACCTCAGGATCATCCTTTAGACTCTCAGAGCCCATCAGCTATTCACCAAATTCAGTAAGTGTGAATTTTTTCTAAGATTAGTAGCATTCCTTAGTCATATTATTTCTGGTGATGGCATTAGAGTTGATCCTCAAAAGATTGAGGCGGTGAGAAACTGGCCTAGACATATTTCTCCATCAGATATCAGGAGCTTCTTAGGTTTAGCTGGCTATTACCATCGGTTTTTTGAAAGGTTTTCATCTATTGCATCCCCCATGTCCAGATTGACTCAGAAAAAAGTCAAATTCCAGTGGTCAGATTCTTGTGAGAAGAGTTTTCAGGAGTTGAAGACTCGACTCACATCAGCCCCTGTTCTAGCATTGACAGATGGTTCAGATGGGTGTTTTGTGTTCTATGATGCATCTAGAGTAGGTTTGGGTTGTGTCCTCATTTAGAGAGGTAAGGTCATAGGCTATGCCTCTAGACAGCTTAAGCCCCATGAGAAGAATTACCCAACTCATGATCTTGAATTAGAAGCTATTGTGTTTTTCTTAAAGATTAGAAGGCACTATTTGTATGGGGTGCATTTTGATGTGTTCACAGACCATAAAAGCTTGTTGTATGTATTCTCTCAGAAAAATTTTAACCTACGTCAGAGGAGGTGGCTAGAATTGCTAAAAGATTATGATATGAGTGTTCTGTATCATTCGGGCAAAGCCAATGTAGTGGTAGATGCTCTCAGTGGGTTGTCTATGGGTAGTGTTGCTCATGTTGAGAATGGTAAGAAAAAGTTAGTTCAGGAAGTTCATCAGCTTGCCCGACTAGATTTCCGCTTAGTTGATTTAGCAGAGGGTATTGTGTGGGTGCAGAATCATTCAAAATCATCTCTGGTTTTTGAAGTGAATAAAAATCAGGACAGAGATCCCAGTCTAGTTAAGTTGAAAGAGGCAGTCAGAGATCAGAAAGTAGAGGTTTTCTCCCAAGGAGGAGATGGTGTGTTGCGTTGCCAGGGTCGGTTATGCGTGTCAAGTGTAGATGACTTGAGGCAATGAATTCTTACAGAAGCGCATGGTTCGTGTTACTCTATTCATCCAAGGGCCACTAAGATGTACCACAATTTGCGGGAGATCTATTGGTGGAGTGGGATGAAGAAAGATATCACAGAGTTTGTAGCTAAGTGCTCTACATGTCAGCAGGTTAAGATTGAGCATCAGAAGCCCAGTGGGTCCCTGTAGGAATTCAGTATTCCCACTTGGAAATGGGATAAAGTGAACATAGACTTTGTGATGGGTTTGCCTCGTACTCATTGTCAGCATGATTTGATTTGGGTTATCATAGACAGGATGACCAAATCAGCTCATTTCTTGCTAGTCCATACTTCTTATTCAGTCAAGGACTACGCCAAGCTCTACCTCAGAGAGTTGGTTAGGTTTCACGGTGTTTTGCTATCTATCATTTCAGATAGAGGTACTCAGTTTACCTCTCACTTTTGGAAAGCTTTTTAGAAGGGTATTGGTACCCAAGTTACCTCAATATAACTTTTCATCGAATCATTCAGACTCTAGAATATATGTTAAGATCATTCGTTGTTAATTTTAAAAGTAGTTGGGATGACCACTTGTCTTTGATCAAATTTGCATATAATAACATCTATTATTTTAGTATTCAGATGGCTCCATTTGAGGCTCTTTATGGTAGGATATATAGATTTCCAATTGGTTGGTTTGAGGTAGGCAAAGCCACAGTTGTAGGGCTTAATTTAGTGTTTGATTCCTTAGAGAAAGTTTAGTTGATCAGATAAAGGCTTCGGGATGCCCAGAGCCAACAAAAATCATATGCTGATGTGAGAAGGAAAGATCTTAAGTTTGAGATCAGTGATTTTGTGTACTTGAAAATCTTCCCATGAAAGAAGTAAAGAGGTTTGGCAAGAAAGGAAAGCTCTATCTCTGATATGTCGGTCCTTACAGAATTCTCATCCATTTTTGAAAGGTAGCTTACGAACTTGAATTGCCCTCAGATCTAGCTTCAGTGTCTCCATTATTCCACGTCTTCTTGCTAAAGAAATACATTGGTGACTCAGTTGTCATAGTTCCCTTAGAGGACGTAAATATTCAGAATGACCTCTCTTTCGAAGAGGCTTCAGTCCAAATCCTCGATCATTAGATTTGCAGACTGAGGAACAAAGAAGTCCCCTTAGTCAAAGTCCTTCGACGGAATCAGTCTGTTAAGGGAGCTACTTGGGAATCAGAAGATGATATGCGGACCAACTATCCTCACATATTCTCTACAAAGTCAAATTTAGTTTGAGGTAATAGTTTTCCTTAGATTTTCTCAGTTCCATGTTCAGTTACAGTTATATACTTGGTATTCTTTACAGTTGCATATCGTCTTCATGACAGTCATGCATTTATGAATCAGTTCATCCATGTACTCATGCATCAGATATGCATGTTCAGTATGAAAACTCAGCTTATCATTGTTTCATTCATGTATTCCATGCATCAGATATGCATTTTCAGTGTGTAAACTTACTCTATCAGTATTTCTCAGCCTAATCAGTCTCATTCGAGGATGAATGTTCCCAAGGGGGAGATATTGTAATACCCCGTATTTCCCTAGCTTAATTTAACTCTCAGTAAATGAGTATTCATATATAAAAATTTTAAATTACTCAGTATTTTTTAGTTTAGAGCTTACTAATGCATAGAAAATTCAGTCATCTTTCCAACGATATAAAAGTCCCCAAATCTGATACCCGGGCGAAGAGTTAGAGCCACTTTTGTAAAATAGTGTGTTAAATGGCACATCACCGCATCGCGGATCCAGGCCAAATGGCATTTGTCAAAATCCAGTAAAGCTCCACAATTACACCGCATCGCTCCACAGTCCCAGTTCCCAATGGTCATTTTCCAGTAAGGCAACGCAATGCAACCACGTCGCGCCAAGGCCATTTTTCAGAATTGTCAAATTCCAGTGAGCCTCCATGATCATGGTGTGTCATGCCAAAGATTAATTTTGCAATCATCCTTTTACACAGTGCCAGCCAATTTCCAGTAGCTCACCGTGATGACACCGCATTACGGTGAAGGCCAAAATCAGGACGTTTCAGTAACGAATTTTAATTGTTCCCAGGGGTGATTGTCTCTTTTTCCATGACCCAAATCAGCCTTTAACATGAAATTAAAACCCTAATTAACCTATTTATAGCATTATTTCCTCACTTTCTTAAGATTAAAACATTCTCTCTCAAAGGGCAAAACCCTAGCTTCAAGAAAATAAGAACAAACTCAAGAATTCCTCCAAGAACCTTCAAGATTAATAGTCCCAGGTATGTTTGGTGTTTAACTATGGGTTCCTTTCACCTATAGAGTTCAATAATCCATTTTAAAACTATAAGATTTTTTTTATTCATGACTTACATGCTTGAAATAGGATTGTATTCATGTTCATGACATTAATTGAGTTTCAAACCATGACAAATTGTAGATTCCATGAAATTGAAATAGCATGTGTATTGAATTGTGTAAGTCCCATGTTATAACCCTTGAATTAGCAAGTTTGGGTGTTGTAGTTACAATGTTTATATGTTGTCCATGATTATATGCATTAAGTTATGCTCCCCAAGTGTTCGATAGAACGCCCATGTGAATTAAATGGTGAAATCATGACATTCTAGCATATATACAAGCTTATGCCCTACAAATGTTTGATAAAATGTCTCTATGAATGAATTATGAACACGTGAACATTGTTATGCTTTTCAAGATCATGCTATACTCTAGTTTTCATGCTATCGAGACTTGAGGGTATTTAATACCCAAAAATCTTACTGTTTACTTAGACCTGCAGTAGTTACAGAATAGTCTCAATAATGTCACAATTAGTAGTACTCATTCACGTATAGAACTCATTGAAACTCAATATCAGTCCAGTTCAGCTCAGTATAGTAACCAGTGTCTTTAGTTGGGAGTAGGATTCAGCACCGAGTGAGCCCAAGGATGGGGACTCACCTTCCAGTAAAGAGTGTGATCCTTAGAAGCAGACCTTGTGTTCCAAAACTACGTAACCAGCATAGGTTGAGACATCAACCTGGCAATTAAGGGTTGATGCAGTTTTTCTACCTGCTAGTTGAGGGTACCACCATTCTCATTAGAGTACCTGCCAGATGAGGGTAACTTTTCAGCTTGTCTTTACCTATGGCAAGGTACTGATACCTTCCAATTGGTGTTACAGGTTGGACCCCAGTTATCTTATTTGGGGCATGTTGGTTAGATGATTACCTCCCACAGTTTCAGTTTCAGTCTCAGTATAGAACTCAGTTCAGTTCTACAGAATCAAGACTGTCAGATACAGTCATTCAGCTATCAGTAATCTCATATATCATTTACTCATTTATCAAAACTCAATACTCATCTTCAGTAAAAGCTCAGATATAGCATATATGTATATGCACAGTATTACATACCCAGTATTTACAGCAGTTTCAGCTATCCATATATTCTTATTTAGTACTTTATATCATTTAGTCACCTTGCATTCAGCCTTACCTCATCTAGCATACCAGTACATTCCACGTATTGATGCATACTTTCTCTTTGCGCTATGATGTCTTATATCATAGGTTCGGACACTCAGGTTCCCAACCGTGCTTAGACAGATCCAGTTAGCAGTAGCAGATTTAGTAGTGAGTCCTTATCTATTGAGGATATGCTTTTATTTTAGTATTTCAATTTATCAGTATTTCAGTAATCAAAGTTAGTTGGGGGCTTGTCCCATCAACTCCACATTCAGACAGTTCAGTTAGAGGCTTTTTAAACTGGACTAGTTCAGACAGTATATTCAGATTTCAGATGTTTTTATCATATATTATTACTTTACCAATATTTTAGATTTTGAACCTTATGGCAATTCAGCCTATTTTCTGTATTACTCTCAGTATTATTATTCAGTGCTCACAGTAGGTACCAGCTCATGGGTTAGCTTGTGGTCTCTCAGGATCGTAAGCACCGTGTGGAACCCAGGGTGCAGACTCGAGGCATTACAGTTTTACTTTTGCATTCACTCCCATATACTCAGTACATTCCAGAAGTACTAACCCACATATATGTCTATGTGCTACATTGTCTTATAATGTAGGTTTCGATGCACGTTTCCAGCAACACGATTGATCACGGGCATCACCTTATTCAACTCCACATTCGGTGAGTCCTCATAGTTCTAGGATCAAGTCTATTGGAGTTTCAGACCTTTTGGATGTTACTTAGTTAGTTTATTTCTTTTATGGGTCAGCTGGGGTTTGTCCCAGTGACTTTTTCAGTTATAAGATTAGAGGCTTGTCGGACAATGTCTATTTCAGTCAAAGAGACTTTATTAAGACTTCTAAGTTGTAAGATTTCAAAAGGGAATATTTTAAAGTTGGGTTCCTTCGACAATTTTGCATATCTTAATCCACCTTCCTTTGAGTTTAATGCCAGTTAGATATCATAGGTTAGCTTGGGACTATTCGTAGTCTTAATCACCATGTAATGTCTAGAGGGTATTCCCAGGTCGTTAATAACTTGGTATTAGAGCCTAAGGTTTTAAATCATCCTAGGGAGTTTGACAAGCCGCGTTATGTAGATTCTTGATCATGAGTGTGAAGAGCGCCACACCAATGAGCAAGAGGCTACATGACGTATTAGGAATTACCTTTTTTATATGATCTCTATCATGCTGTGAGGTTGTCTATTTTTGCTCTGATCTATGCTTTCATGTGACAGAGAATTCCTTCTTGCAAATCTTACTCACACAGAAATGAGGAATATCCAACCCCGCCACCACCTACAGACCCTCTGAATGAAAATGTCTTACATGTTGAGTTTAGGGCTATATTCTAAGTGTTAGCTCCGGTTTTGAATGCAAATGTTCAAGGACACCAGCCAACAAAAGTCCCACTCCTGATGAATGGTATCTTAGATGCAGCCAAAATTAGGGACATTAGAGGATGAACCCACCTGAATTCTTTAGGTTAAAAGTGAATAAGGATCCCTAGTTCTTCATTGATGAGGTGAAAAAGATCAAACAAATTATGCACATTACTAAAGAGAAAAGTGTAGAGTTGGCATCTTATCAATTGAAGGAAGTTGCTTATGATTGAGTTACTATGTGAAAGGATGGTAGGGGTGAGGATGCGGCACCTATGTGTTGGCAGGTGTTTCAGAGTGCTTTTCTGGACAGGTTTTTTCCTCGTGAGATGAAGGAGGACAAAGTAGAGTTTAAGAACCCGAGGCAGGGATTTATGTCAGTGAAAGAGTACTGCCTTAACTTTACTCAGTTAGCTAAGTATGCTCCAGAGTTGTTGCTTGACTCCAGAGCTTGTAAGAGTAAGTTTGTCACTGGAGTGCTCGATTTGGTAGTCAAGGAGTGTAGGACTACTATGTTGATCAGACATATAGATATTTATCAATTGATGACTCATGCTTAGAAAATTGAGGTAGAGAATTTGAAGCAAAGAAAGAGTGGAGAAATAAAGAGCTAGGGCTATACTACTAACAAGGGTCTAGATGGGAAAGTCATTTGTTGTTTCAAGGTCATTTATCAGTACATGCTCCATCCTCAGCTAGTTTCCCTGCACCCAAGACCAAGCAAATTAAATTTGAGATCTCAGGGTAGTATGGCTGGGAGGCCTACTTATCTGACCTATGTGAAGTGTGAGTGTTTGATGGGCAAAGGGGGTTGCTATGGTTGTGGCCAGATGGGCCACAGGATCAAGGAATGTCCACATACTAGGCAAGGAAGTAGAGATGTCCATCCTCAAACTTAGGCCATAGATCCAGTTACTCACCCAAGTTGCCCAGCTCCTTCACAAGGTGCATCATATAGTACCAATGACGGTTAATGCCAAAATTGGTTTTATGCTTTACCATCCCGTTAGGAGAAGGAGAGTTCCCCAGATGTTGTCATCGATATATTTCATGCCTTTCACCTTAATGTATATGTGTTGTTAGACCCGGGATCAAACCTCTCCTATGTGAACCTATTTGTTGTTATAGATTTTAGGGTGGGCCTTGAAAATCTTCCCAAGCATTTCTTAGTCTCTACTTCAGTGAGTGAGTCAATTATAGCTAAGTGAGTCTATAGAGAATGTCCTATTACCGTCCTCTATAAGGTCATTCTAGCAAAATTGATAGAGTTAGAGATAATAAATTTAGATGTTATTTTTGGCATGGATTGGATCCATTCATGTTATGCATCAATCAATTGTCGCACCCGCATGGTGAAGTTTTAGTTTTTTTATGAGACAGTCTTTGAGTGGAAGGGTAGTTTAGTGCGTCCCAAAGGTCGTTTCATCTCTTAACTTAAGCCATAAAGTTAATATCAAAAGGGTGTATCTCCACTTAGTTCGAGTCAAAGATACTAAGTCTGAAGCCCCAACCATTCAGTCAGTTCATGTAGACAGGGAATTTCCATAGGTCTCCCTGATGATTTGCTAGGGGTACCTCCAGACAGAGAAATAGAGTTCAGTATTGATCTTCTTCCTGATACTCAGCCCATTTTTATCACTACCTATCATATAGCTCAAACTAAACTCAAAAAGTTAAAAGAACTGCTTAAGGATCTCTTATAAAAGGGTTTCCTCATATCCAGTATTTCCCCATGGTATTCTTTAGTCTTATTCACGCACAAGAAAGATGGCACTCTTAGGATGTGTATAGACTATAGACACCTAAACAAGGTTACCATCGAGAACAAGTACCCCATTCCTAGGATCAATGATCTGTTCGATCAACTTCAGGGCACTGATGATTTTCCAAGATCGACCTCAGGTCGGGGTACCACTAGTTTAAAGTCTGGGAGCATGACATTCCAAAAACAACTTTTAAAATATGGTATTGTCATTTTAAGTTTATAGTTATGTCATTTGGACTAACGAATGCTCCTGCAGCCTTTATGGATCTGATGAACAAGGTTTTCAAGTGGTGTTTGGACATTTTTCTCATTGTTTTCATAGATGACATTTTAGTGTATTCTCGGAGTAAGGAGAACACGCTGACCTTATTTAAGGATAGTGTTTCAGACCCTTAAGGACCAACTACTATATGCGAAGTTTAGTAAGTGTGAATTTTAGTTGGAGTTTGTTACCTTTTTAGGGCACGTCATTTTAGGATCTGGTATTTATGTAGACCATCAGAAGACTAATGTAGTAAAACACTGGCCTAGACCCATCACTCCATCTGATATTTGAAGTTTTTTGGGTTTAGTTGGGTGTTATAGAAGATTTGTTGAAGGGTTTTCCTCCATAACCATACCATTGACTAAGATAACATAAAAGAAGGTAAAGTTTGTTTGGTCGGATAAATCTAAGAAGAGTTTCCAAGAATTAAAGGAAAAATTGACTTCAGCACCAGTGTTAGCTCTGCCAGAGGGGTTAGACAGATTCATGGTGTATTTTGATGCTTCCAGAGTTGGGTTAGGTTGTGTTTTGATGCAAAATGGAAGAGTAATAGCCTATTCCTTCATATAGCTTAAGGATCACAAAATGAACTACCCAACTTATGACTTAGAGTTAGCTACTATAGTATTTGATCTAAAGATTTGGAAACACTATTTATATGGTGTGCATGTTGACATTTTCACTAATCATAAGAGTCTTCAGTATGTATTTTACAAAAGAACTAAATCTTCATCAAAAGATATGGTTGGAGCTATTGGAGAATTACGACATGAATGTGCTCTACCATCCAGGTAAGGAAAATGTGGTGGCCAACACATTGAGTAGGTTGTCTATAGGTAGTATGGGTCATGTGAAAGAGAAGGAGTGGGAGCTGGCCAAAGAAGTGCATAGATTGGCCCGTTTGGGAGTATGTTTGTTTTGACACGGACGATGGGGGAGTAGTAATTCAAAACGGTTTGGAATCATCTCTGGTAGTGAAAGTAAAGGAGAAGAAGTATAATGATCCCATACTTAGCCAAATATTGGAAGCAGTCCAGCAGTAGAAGGTCGGGGTTTTCTCCCAAGGAGGAGATGGTGTACTTCGATATCAAAGTAGGCTTTGTGTTCCTAATATGGATGGGTTGAGGGAAAGAATATTAGTTGAGGCTTATGGTTTGAAGTATTCTATTCATCTTGGTGCTACTAAGACGTGCCTTGATTTGTGAGAAATTTATTAGTGGACTGGTATTAAGAGGGACATAGCAGAGTATGTATCCATGTGTCCAAATTTCCAGCAGGTAAAGGTGGAACACCAGAGGCTGGGTGGTACGCTACAAGATATCAGCATCCTTTCTTGGAAGTGGGTAGTAGTGAATATAGATTTCATCATAGGGTTGCCTCATACGAGGCGACAACATGATTCAATTTGGGTCATAGTCAATCGAATAACTAAATCAACTCATTTCCTACTTGTTCAAACTTCAGATATGCGGAAGATTGTGCCAAGGTATATATTCGAGAGTTATTAAGGCTTCATGTGATTCCCTTGTGCATTATTTCTAACAGAGTCACACAATTTACTTCCTAGCTTTGCCAGTCTTTTCAGAAGAGCCTTGGCACAAAGATTAAGCTTATCACCATTTTTCATTCGTAGATCGATGGTTAGACTGAATGCACAATTCAAACATTGGAACATATGCTGAAAGAATGTGTTTTAGACTTTTAAGGAAGCTGAGATGACCATTTACCTTTGATCGAGTTTGCCTATAGTAATAGTTATCATGGTAGTATTCAGATGGCTCCGTTTGAGGCAATGTACGGGCGTAGGTACTAATCACCCATAGGGTGGTTTGAGGTTAGTAAAGCTTCATTGATTGGGCCAGACTCTATTATTGAAGCTATGGAAAAGGTTCATCTTATTCGTGAAAGTTTGAGGACTGCTCAGAGTCATCAAAAATCGTATGCAAATGTAAGAAGGAGGGAACTCAAGTTTGAAGTAGATGATTGGGTATTCTTAAAGGTGTCGCCCATGAAAGGGATAGTGAGATTTGGAAAGAAAGGGAAGCTGAGTCCCCAATTTTTTCGTCCGTATAAAGTAGTAATGCGTATCAGAGAGGTTGCATATGACTTGGACCTTCCGCCAAGGTTAGCAGTTGTCCACCTAGTTTTCCAAAGACTAAGGAATAAAGATATGGTGTCAGTAAAGGTTCTTCGGAGAAATCAATTGGTTGAATGATCTACTGAGGAAGAAGAAACAGACATGATTACCAAGTGCCCTTATCTCTTTTCTTCTAATTTAGTCCCCACTGAAGGTAAATTGTTATCCTCAATAAACTCTTTTTATTTAAGACCATTTAAGTATTCTCAAATCTTATCATATGTCCATGAGTCATTGAATCCTTATGATATTTGTAAGTTTAGTGTGGAGGTGTCGATTTTCCCCTAAAATTCTAATCCTAGATGGCTCTTATTCAAGGACGAATGTTTCCAAGAGGGAGATATTGTATACCCCATGTCTTTAAAGTTCACTGTGGAACCTACAACTCACTCATCAAGTTATGAAGACTCCTTATGAGTCTTATGGTCCAGTTGTAAATAGCTTAGTGGGAAAGCCAAATGTTTTTGGTCTCATGATGACTCAAATTTGAGAGTCGTTACCAGCCTATACAAGTTATATAGTAGGATTCGTTGAGATAACAGTGTAAGACCCCTCTATTTCTGTTCAGGTTATGGCTGGAGATTATGAGTCTTATTGACTGACTGTGAGTCATAGGGTACGACTCATAGCCAAATCACAGTAAGTACCCTTCCTGTTACTACCAAGGTTATGAGTCACTGGGAAGACTCGTAATTAGATATCATGAGTCATAATGTGACTCGTGACGATGGACGGTCAAGTTTTTATTTGTTCAGTTAAGGGGCCTTTTGTTCTTTTCTCCTTTTTAAACTACCAACCCATGACTTGTAACATAAAAGAAACGTTAGTTTTCCCATTCCCATTCACTTAACGACGTTCTTTCTTCTCCCACTCTCAAGAACAACAAGGCTAGGGTTTCTTCTTCAAAAATCATCTCTCAAGTTCCCAAGTATAAATTCCATTCAAGGAAGTCAATCAAGTACAGGTAAGTGGGGTTTGAGCTAGGATAATCTTTCATCCTTGTGCCCAAAAACTTGTTTTCAAAGTTAAATTTATATGATTTCAATTATGATTCATACCCAAATTTCATATTCTTGAATTTATGATATCATCATGTGATTTAAAGATTGGTTTGCACAAGACATACCCTTTATTCATGATTTGACTTACGTTATTGCTATAATGATATGATTTCATTATCTTGACTTGAAGTTTGATGAATTGACAAAAGGTTCTAAGTTAAGTTTTAAGCATGATATTTTGATATGAATTTTTTAAGACATGATGCATGAACATAAATATTTAAGCATAAGACATTTAGTATGAGAAGTTCAAGTTTATAAGTTCAATTTGCAATTTTGGCAACTTGATTAAAGTCTAGTTTTGATATTATGATCACATTATGATTTGAAATCCACAATTTCACACCATGAGTATGATTTAAGTAAAATAAGCATGTTGGTTTTCAGTTTACAAACCTACATGCTATTTTAAGGTGGATTTCGTAAGTATGATATATATATATATATATATATATATATATTTGGGAGTAGTATTTAGTAGCGAGAAGGAAATGTGGATGAGCATATCCTAAGTTTCAAAAACTATGAGCCACTGTAGGTTTAAGAGACCTC
Source organism: Capsicum annuum (assembly GCF_002878395.1). NCBI lineage: Eukaryota > Viridiplantae > Streptophyta > Magnoliopsida > Solanales > Solanaceae > Capsicum > Capsicum annuum. The sequence continues at coordinate 190,100,983 of NC_061117.1, read as the reverse complement.
GCCAGAGTGTCTTCTTTTCCCAATATGGATGAAGTTTAGTGATCACTTAAGTTAAGGTTCTATTCCGATGGAAAGGGTAGGACAACTCTCCCCAACGTGGGTAAGACGTTGGACTCCATGAAGCTCACATAATTTATGTAGGTTATAAGAATATCCCACAAGAAAGAATAAAAGTAAAGATTTTAGAAACTAAGTGTGATAACTCACTAAGTTGTACATTATGTGTTGTCATTTATGTTTTATGATCCTTTAGTTTCTAGCTTTATCTTATCCAAGGTGAGACTTTTTACACTTAGCATGCATGATTTGAAAGTTTATTCAGTTTTGGTTTTACTTGTCCATTCACCCCCATATACTCAGTATATTCCAGAAGTACTGACCAACATATATGTTTATGTGCTACATTATCTTATAATGTAGGTTCTGATGCTCATTTCCAGAAGCACAATTGATCACAGGAATCACCTCATACATCTCGACATTCGGTGAGTCCTCACAATCCGAGGACCAAGTCTATTAGAGTTTCAAACCTTATGGATGTTGCTTAGCTAGCTTATTTCTTTTAGGTCAGCTGGGGTCTGTCCCAGTTACTTTTTTAGTTATAAGATTAGAGGCATGTCGGACAATGTCTATTTCAGTCAAAGAGACTTTATTAAGACTTTTAAGTTTTAAGATTTCAAAAAGGGATATTTAAAATTTGGTTTCCTTCGACAATTTTGTATATCTTAATCCACCTTCCTTTGATATCAGCGTCAATTAGATATCATGGGTAAGCTTGGGACAATTCATAGTCTTATGCACCATGTGACATTCAGAGGGTACTCTCAGATCGTTACAATAAACCTTACCAGTTACATATATATATATATATATATGAACGTCACATAACATATGTCACACCTTATATTAGTGATGTAACATATGAAAAATCATAAACATAACTTTTCATAAGAACTAAAACACTTATTATGTTAGTTATGTGAATTTCTAAGGGTACGTTAGATAGCTACACAACAATCACACATTCTTCAAAGAAGATTACAAATATAGAAATTAAATGTAAGAAGCAAAAATTCATATGAGTTTCATAGAAGAATGCAAAGTCATTATATAACATCGGGCTAATGGCAATTACACTGTGTTCAAAACAAATAAAAATAAAATTGATAATGAAATATGATTGGTTAACTAGGCAATGTATCTGCCATCATAAAATCAGTTCTCCTTATAAAAATTATCACAAAAATGCCTATTGGGGCCCGCATGCTATAATAATTTGTGCTCGATGACAAAGTTTCACTTGATTTCTTATGTCTCCTTTTTGTTTCCTTTCAAGTGGTCTTCTATATTTCGATGGTAATACTTCTTCCTCGTCTACACATTTAGGTACATCCTAATCCTTCATATCTAACATTGGAATAATTGAAATTTCATAACTCTTCACTAAAATGCTTGGCTTATAGTACTCAGAGCAGTATGGGCCAAAGTCATCAATATTTTTATCCTTCAGTACTGTAATTACGTGAGGACAAGGTATTTGATCAATTTAAGACCTTCCACAATTGCATGATTCACTGTTAAGGTCGGCAGTGTATCTTCTGCCAAATTCATATACAGAGTAAACATACTTCGAGGAAGCCTTAACCTGATGAACATTCAAACAACAATACATTTGATAAAAAAAATTAAATACATATTTACTTAAAATTATAAATTAAATAAAATATAACAAATAAGAAAATAGATAATATACATTAATTTATAACATACCGTCATTCGAGAAGCTTTCACACCATTAAGAGTTAGTATTTCCTTGAACCTACTTCTTAACGTCGTCTTTGTATATGATGCTATTTTCCTATTTTTACAGTTTCAAGACCCAAACAAAATTCTTGCTTCTACTAGAAAATTTATTATAGGCGATTCCCGGTCCTCTACCAAATAATTATTTATACATTCGGCAATATTAGAAGTCATCATTCTAACTCTATTTACAGGTGAGTGAGCTCTAGACCAATTTTCATGACCAACTTCATTTAGGTAATTATTCACCCTATGATCTTTCGTACAAACCTTTATCATAAGGTAATTGAATTCCTTTTTTCTATTAGTTGTCTCACTAGAATAATACAAGTCAAAGCTTATTCTTGCTTTTTTGATAGTGAGTACAAATATTCTTTCACAAATGTCAAATGTATGCAATATTACGGACATACAGATACACAATACTTACACTCTTAATGATGCTTTTATTGTGATCTGATACAACACACATGTTGTCCCGTTCTCTAAATACAATTCTAAACTACTGAAAAGACCATGTCCATAAGTAGTCATTCTCGGTATCGACAACCCTATAAGCAAGTGGAAATATGCATTCTACGCCATGGGAAATCATACATGGTTGAATAGAACATTTTAACAACTATGTAAATGTATATGTACAATATACAAAACATAAAACCAGAATATAGTGTATTTTATGTGACCATATGATCAAACAAATAGTAATCTTAATACCTGCACCATTTAGTGTGCTCACCAAAAGAAAAGTTCCTTTATGCGGTCCACTCACATAAGCACCGTCAATAAATATTACAGGTCTACAAAACTCAAAACCCCTTATCATTGCATGTAAGGAAATAAAAAAATACATGAACTCATTATCCGCTGACTTGTGCATTCTAATGTCTGAATTAGGATACACAGTATTTATCATATAAATGTATCTTGGTATTTTTCTATATCCATCAGTCGATCCACCTCTAAGCATCTCTATAGCACACTCCTTAGAACGCTATGCCTTCATATAATTAATATCAACACCATAAATGATTTTTATTTCTTCAATTACATTTCCTAGAGTGTGTATTATCTTTAACTCCAGTGCTGTAAATTCACTTACAAAAACTATTTTCGCCAACATATTTTTCAGAACCCTATTACTCAATCAGCACGTATGTTATTACATTAAATCTCCTAATTATAAAAACATAAGATGAATTGAGTGAAAATGCTTTCTAGATCCATTTAAAATCTTCATTATAACAATGCAGGACATAGTTGGAAAAAAATTTAATCAAAAGAATCTATCACAATATGTGAAGAATTTTAGCAAAGTAAAGCAAGAATACCACCACCTAGAATAATAAAATCATATATATAACAATATACAAAGCATATATCATGTATTAATATATATATGATAAATCTAGCAAACATATATACATACATATTAACATTTTCAGCAAAACATCTGCATCAAACAACTCAGTTTGATGCTTTCAACAATGTGCTATACTAAAAAGTAACAACAGACTGCACAACCACTACATCTAAGTAATGTATATGAACTTTAAATAACTTACAAAAGAAAGATGCAGTGTTACATTAAAAAATAATTAACTCGCAACCATACCTCTTTTTATCAGATTGTTTAGCTCTGAAATAAAAGTCATGACTTAAAGCATATTTAGCCATTACAGATACAAGCGTTGTTTTATCCTTACATAACTGTTTCTCCTTCAAATCAATATTTTTTCTATCATAGATTAAGTTTTTAACTTCTAACTCAAACACATACAATGAGTATCGATTTTGTGACTCAACAATAGAAAGAGCAAGCACATTCGTTTTCATCCCTTCGACACAAATAACAAGTCCAGTTTATTCATTGAACACTATATGATTGGTATATTTATCCATTTTGTTACGCATAATAGATAGATTACAAAATTAGGAAGTAGTTTCTTCAACTCTACATAAATTTTAACACTATTATCATTCCTAATAACAATTGTGTCTCTATCCGAACAATAACATAGCCATGATAGGTACCTCAAGTTCACTGAGGACCAAAGACCACCCCCTTTCTTAGTAAAAAAATAACGCAATACAAATAGCAATGGATGAATTCTGAACATATAACAAGATAGGATAATTTAAGCTCAAAGGATTCTAAGCATATCAATGACAATACATAGTCCATAGTAATTGACAAAGCATCTAAAAAAAACAAATCAATCTAAGTCAGGATGTGCCCCCGATGATAGAAAAAAATAAGTCCAAAGAAAATTCTATGACAATAGATAAACCAAGAATAAATGGCCTTTCGAAAGAAGGAGGCTCACCATTTCAAGATAACTGCTGACAACCACAATATTCTATCACTGCGTAGGAAAAGAAGAAGTGTCTTTGTGTCCTATATCACAATGAGATATAGCATCTGAAGATGGTTACCGGGTTGAGTGCTAGCATGTAACTTAGGGATAAGGGGTAAAATAATGTCATAATCGCTAGTTCAAAACAATTCAAAGTCAATGCACACAACCATGTGCAAATTTATATATATATATATATATATATATATATATATATATATATATATATCACATGCTAGGGTAGGAAACAATGCTTAGCATAAACTTTAAGACCTTAACCTGGACTGTAGCTCAACCGTCATAAGAAGGCACCCACAGGCTATACGGGTTCAGCTCTCCCCCAGCTGAAAAGGCCCCAGTGTGTGTAGCCTCACAAACCAGAGAATAATCCTATGTACATATGTACCATGGGAAACTCGAACCTCCTAGTCATATATCAAGGTTGACTTATGCACCCAGTCATTTAACATGGAGGACTCGAACCACCCAATTATTTAATAAGGGAGACTCAAACCACCCTATCATTTAGACCCTCACCCCGACAAATGTGATTTCCATTATTGATCCCTCGGGACCTCCACTTTCACGGTCTAGCTACACAACCCCCTTGTTAAAATAATTTTCATGCATTCCCATTTATTGAACCAATTTATTAAGACACCCCTTTGGTATCGTCATGCCAACTTTACTTTGCAAGGTAACACTGTCATGCAATATTAATTAACCATTTACATGGGGGAATTCATGACCCCTATAGGTTCATTACTCATTCATATAGGGAATCCACAACCCCTAAGGTTGAATAAAGTTAATTCATGTGTCAAATGCCTTTTGTGCCATACATTTGTTCCAAAGGTATTTTCAATGTGCATCAACTCATATTCAAAGCCAATTTTAAAAAATTAGGTTGAGGTTATATCAATTCAATTACCAAAATTCATAAAATTGGGGAAAATCATGTCCCCTTGGTTTATTCACCATGCCATGCACCCCACAAGTTCAAAACCATAAACAAAGCATGAACAATGCATATAACATCACGGGAATCCAATTTAATAAACATTCATTCCATAACCCTCAACCTATCTCATAACCCATATTTAAATCCACATAAACAATCAAATAATTTCATGATTTAAGTAAAAAAACATTTAAGGGTAGAGTCACATGCCTAGGATATCAAGTATTTACGGAGAGAATTCACCCTTTGGAAGTTCTAGTGCCAATTTATTAGAAGCCCTAAGTTTTCTTGACTTTGGGGACTTGAGAGTGTATTTGATTTGATAAAGAATGAGAAATAACCCCTTATTGGTGTTATATGGATGTGGGGTCTAAGTATAGAAAGAGGGAAATGACAAGAATTCCCTTAATAAGAAGATTGAAAATTGGTTGCCCAGTCACTATGGGTCACAAGACGTCTAGCTATGAGTCGTCCCTTAGACTCATAGTCTGGAGAGTATCATGGGGAATTCACACTAGTCTGACTACGTGTCATACCCTATAACTCATACTCAGACCTTAGGGCTCGTATGGTCTAGTCATTGTCAAAGCAAAAATATTTGGGCACTATTTTGGTAAGACTACGAGTCACACATTACGACTTGTAACATCTCATAATGACTCATATGGTCCTAAGAATACTTGGATCAAAAACTTTGGGTAACACACTGGTCAGCCTATAATTAGGGTCCTATGACCCGTATAGACACTTTACGACTCATATGGTAAATCGTAGCTTAGGCAGCGAGTTCAGAACTCAGGGGATTTTCAAGAAACAAAAATTTGGGGTGTTACATTCTCCCCTCTTAGGATCATTCATCCTCTAATGATGAGTCAAGGTATCCATTAGCACGATTTAACACAGAACAAAATTACACTTTCCTTTAACTAAGACAAAAAACAAAGATATTAAGGAACACACATACCTCAAGCACGATTATCCAAAGGGGAAACAAGAATGGATATTTGGACTTCATGTCCTCTTCAGCTTCTCAAGTAGCTTCTTCCACCTTATGGTTCCTTCAAAGAACCTTCATCGAAGCCACATCCTTAGTCCTCAAATGAAAAACTTTCCTATCCAAAATCTTAACTGGGACATCCTTATAAGACAAGGAATCCGAAATGCTAACTCTCTAAACAGACAACCAAGGAAGGATCACCCACACACTTTTCAACATCAAAACATGAAAATAGAGTGAATAGAACCTAAACTTGAAGGTAACTCTAACTTGTAGGCAATATTTCCCACTCCCCTCAAAATTAAATAAGTGCCAATATAACAAGGACTAAGCTTCCCTTTTTTTTGAAATCTCACCACTTCCGTCATAGAAGATACCCTCAAGAACACCTAATCACCAACATCGAACTCCTCCCTATGCCTCACATCCGCATAGGAATTTTGGCGACTTTGGGGGGTTCTAAGACTATCCCGAATCAACTTTACCTTCCCATGGCTTGGTGAACCAAGTATGGACCGAATAATCTAGTCTCTCCAACTTCAAACCATCCAATAAGAGAACGACATCTCCTACCATAAAGAGCCTTAAAAGGAGCCATTGCAATACTAGAGTGATAACTATTATTATGCGCAAATTCTATGAGAGGCAAATGATCAGCCCAACTTTCACCAAAGTCAATCACATAGTCCCTTATCATATCTTCTAATGTCTAAATAGTACTCTCTGCTTGTCAATCCGTATGAGGGTGCAAAGCGGTGCTATGGTTCGCCTTAGTTCCCACACCTCTCTGAAATGACCACCAGTAGTGAAATGAGAACTGTGTACCTCGATCAGAAATAATAAAAATAGGTGCACCATGCAACTTAACGTCTCCTAAATAAAAAGCTAAGCATAATCTTTCATAGAATAATTAGTCCTCATAGTCAAGAGATAAGCAGGCTTAGTCATCCTATCCACGATGACCCAAAAAAAATCAAACTAACTATGGGACTGCGGAAGACTAGTAATGAAATCCATGTTAATCACTTCCCATTTCCACATAGACAACTCAATTTCTTGGGACATACCACCGGGCCTCAGATGTTTTACCTTCACTTGTTGGAAAACCATGCACTTAGCTAGAAAAATAGCCATATTTCTCTTCATGTTGTTCCACTAATAAATTTTCTTCAAATCATACATCTTTGCCAAATCAGGATGAATCATGTACCTCGATTCATGAGCCTCAAACAAAATTCTTTCTCATAGCCCATCAACATTGGAAACACATAATCTACATTGGTACCTCAAGATACCATCGACACCAATCTCAAAAGCCATGACTTTCTATTTGCCCATATCATTCTTAATCTGCATTAAGATAAGGTCCCAAAACCTATTTTTTCTTTACTTCAGGGCCAAGAGATGACTTTACCACTTCCAGAACAAACATACCACCATCCTCGTAGTCTAGGAGATGAACTCCAAGATTATCCAAATAATGAATATCTTTCACCAAACCTTGTTTCTCCTCATCCTCATGAGACAAGCTCCCCATGGACAACTTTCTAAGTGCATCAACAACCACATTAGCGTTACCTGGATGATAATGAAGACTATGTCATAGTCTTTGAGAAACTCAAGCCATATCCTTTGGCTGAGATTCAACTACTTCTGGGTAAACATATACTATAAGATTTTATGATCGGAGAAGATATCATCAAGAGCCCCATACAAGTAATAACGCCAGATCTTTAATGCAAACACCACAACCAATAATTCTAAGTTTTAAGTCAGATAGTTCTTCTATTGCACCTTAAGCTGCCTAGAAGCATATGCCACAACCTTGCCACATTATATCAACACACAACCCAGTCCCACACGGGACACTTTCACAATAAACAACAAAACCATCAGCACCCTTAGGTAGGGTAAAAATTGAAGCTAAAGTCAACTTATCCTTCAACTTATCAAGAATGCCCCCATAAGGGTCAGACTACAGGAATTCTACCTTATTATAAGTCAACTTAGTCAACAGAGCTGCAATTGAAGAGAAACTCTCCACAAACCTCCTATAATACCCAACTAAACCCAAGAAGCTTTGAATATCGGTTGGAGTCGTAGGTCTAGGCCACTTTTTAACCACCATAAATTTTTATGGATCCACCATGATCCCCTCGCTATAAACAACATGACCCAAAAAAGTAACAACATTCAACCAGAGTTCACACTTAGAAAATTTAGCATACAATCGTTGATTCTTAAGTGTCTGCAACACCACACGGAGGTGATCGACATGATTTTCCTCACTCTTAGAATATACCAAGATGACGTCAATAAATACAATAATGAATAAGTCCAAAAACTAATAAAATACACGATTCATAAGGTCCATAAATGACATCGGGGCAATAGTCAAACCAAAAGACATGACCAAGAACTCATAATGGCCATACCAGGCATGGAAAATAGTCTTAGGGATATCTGCCTCCATAAACTTCAACTGATGATAACCCGACTGAAGATCAATCTTAAAAAAGTAGTTAGCACCCTAAAGCTGGTCAAATAGGTCATCAATCCTCGAAAAATGGTACTTATTCTTTACGTTTACCTTATTCAATTAGTGGTAATCAATACATATTTACAGGGACCCATCATTCTTACGTATAAAAAGAATAGGAGGGCCTCACGGTGACACACTTGGGAGGATATGTAACACCTCGCATGTTTCTAAGTTAGAAAATGAATCGTTGTTCATGCGTGTGTAACCATTAATCTCATAATTCATATTTTAATGTATGCATCATGTTCATTATACTAGTTATGGGATAGCTTGTGATGTATAAAATACGTTCATAAGAGTCACTTAGAACAAAGTGAGCTAAGAGCCTTTGATTCGGCCAAATTTTTGGTGTTTAATTTCACAAGGGGTCATTTTTAAATAGCTATAACTTCTTGTATATATAGAATATAGAAGATTAAGACCCACAAAATTGTATATAATCGAATTAGCTTTCGAAATATACCTATTTTGCCTAAATCTGATAACTGGGTGAAAAGTTATGCCATTTTTTGTGTGAGGCAGTAAGGGGTCGCGATAGCCCCGAGATGCGAGGGCTGCTTGACCCAAATAGGGGTCACATAGCAAGGGCTGCTTGACCCAACTAGGGGTCACGACATGGGGGCTATTCCCCCACAGTTTTAGCTCCTTAAGGGTCAAGGGGTACTTTGGTTCTTTCCCCTCAACCCCAAACGTCCAAAGCATGAATTTTAACACCCAAAAGGGCATTATTTGCCCATCTTCCTCAAATCAACTCACTAAAAACCCTTCTCCATTCCCAAGAACACAAAAATCAAAGCATCTCCATTTAAGAACCTTCAAAAAAAGTTACTCTCTTTCAAGATTCATGAAAATACATGTTTATAATGATTTATCTCCATGAAGATTTTATGAATTTTGATTAGACATGATGTTTACAATCTATTTTCATTAAAAGCAGCCCTAATTACATATTTTATGAATTATTTCCATGAACTTACAAGAATTTTGAATCTTTATCATGTTTCCATGAAATTATTAGTGATATTAAACCTTACATGTTTAAATGGGGTTGTTTGTTGAACTTAAACCCATATTGGTGATCTTAGAAGTGAGATCATGCTATTTCTACAAATTTTAGAACCATTCTCATGTTTAGTTTAAACCATGAATTGCAAGTGTTTAATGAAATGCCTAAATAATTGGATTTTGAACAATGACTACTTATTACATATTTACAAGTTAAGATTTTGGAATTTGTTTTCAAGTGGAATGCATTATAATATGTTTTAAATATTATGTTTTCCATATCATGTTCATGAGAATTCAGAATAAATCCTTAGTTTTATGATTTTTTTCATGTGAAGGACTGGTAGAAATCAGTAGAACTCTACAAGGGGTTGTACAATCAGGAGCTGGGACCCTAGACCGGGTCTAAACTCCATAAATAGAATGATTTTTATCTACATTGTACTCAGGTTGGATATAAGAGGTTCCAAGAGCATTAGACCTTAGGGGAGGCATGATCTAAAATGCGAACAAACAGAGATTAGAGGAGTTTTAAGACCTTAAATGCTATAGCCCAAAATTAGATCACAAGAAAGGGAAACATTCCTAAGTTCCTCGTAGCCTCTCTCTTATAAGTGTGGCGTGCTACACACCCATAAAAAAGACTATACTTGACATGGATTTGTGGACACCCAATTGGTCATGAACCTAGGGCTCTGATACCAACTTGTTACGACCCAAACTAGGGCCTGACTACGACGGGTATCTCAAGTCCACCGAGGACGGGAGACCATCCCCTTTGCTTAGCCAAACAGAACATAATATAGATATCAATGGATGAATTTTGAATATATAACAAGATAGAATAATATAAGCTCAAAGGAGTTTAATAATATCAACAACAATACCCAGTCCACAGTAATCCACAAAACCTATAACAAAACCAAATCAATCTAAGTCAGGGCATGCCACCAACGATCGCCAAAAATAAGTTCAAAAAAAAGTTTATGATAATAGATAAACAAAGAACAAACAGCCTCCAGAAGAAGGAGGCTTACCACTTCAAGCTGACTGTTGACAACCCAAAAATTCTATCATTGTGCAAGAAAAATAAAAGTGTCTTCATGTCTGGCATCTCATGGGGATACAACATTCGAAGACGGTTAGTGGTTTGAGTGCTAGCATGTAACTCAGGGATAAGGGGTAAAATAATATCATAATCAACCGTTTAAAATCAATCACACAACCATATGCAAATACATACATACATATATATATATATATCACATGTCAAGGTAGGGAACAAGGCTTAGCATGAACTTTAAGACCTTAAACTAGATTGTATAGCTCAACCATCATAAGAAGGCACCCACGGGCTATATGGGTTCAGCTCTCCCCCAGTTAAAAGGTCCCTAGTGCGTATAGTCGCATGAACCAAAGAATAACCCTATGTACATATGTATTATGGGGGACTCGAACCTTCAGGTCATATATAAAGGGTGACTTAAGCACCCAGTCATTTAACATGGGGGACCAACCCCCAATTATTTAATAAGGGGGCCTCAAACCACCCGGTCATTTAGACCCCCACATCGTTAAATGCAGTTTCCAGTATTGATCCCTCGGGACCTCCACTTTAATGGCCCAGCTACACAACCCCCTTTAATTCTAATTAAAATATTCTTCATACATTCTCATTCATTGAACCAATTTATTAAGACACCCCTTTGGTATCGTCATGCCAACTTTACTTTTCAAGCTAATACTGTCATGCAATATTAATTAACCATTCACATGGGGGAATTCATTACCCCTCTAGGTTCAATTACTCATTCATGCGGGGACTCAGTCCCTAAGGTTCAATAAAGTTAATTCATGTTTCAAATGCCTTTCGTGCCATACATTTGTTCCAAAGGTATTTTCAATGTGCATGTACTCATATTCAAAGCCACTTTCAAAATATTGGGTTGAGGTTATACCAATTCAATTACCAAAATTCACAAAATTGGTGGAATCCATGTCCCCTTAGTTTATTCACCATGCCCATGCACCCCATAAGTTTAAAACCATAAATAAAGCATGAAAAATGCATATAACTTCATGGGCATTCAATTTAAGAAAAATTCATTTCAAAACCCTTAACCCATATCATAACCCATATTCAAATCCACATAAAAAATCAAATAATTTTATGCTTTAAGTCAAAAAAAATTAAGGGCAGAGTCACATGCCTGGGATATCAAGTACTTACGGAGAGAATTCACACTTTGGAAGCTCTAGTGCCAATTTATTGGAAACCCAAAGTGTTCTTGATATGGAGACTTGAGAGTAGTTGAGAGTCTATTTGATTTTATAAATAATGAGAAATAAACCTTTCTTGGTGTTTTATGGACGTGGGGTCTAAGTAGAAAAAAAAAAGAAAAATGACAAAAATGCCCTTAATAAAAAGATTAAAAATTAGTCGCTCAATCTCTATGAGTCACATGATGACTCATAACGACTAGATATGAGTCATCCCTTAGACTCGTATTCTAGACAATTTCATGGGGAATGCACACTTGTCTGACTATGGGTCATAACCTAAAATTCATACTAAGACTTTACAACTTGTATGTTCTAGTCGTTGTCAAAGAAAAATATTTGGGCACTATACTAGTGAGACTATGAGCCATATTTTACGACTCGTAACATCTCAAAATGACTCATATGGACCTAAGTGTACTTAGATCAGAAATTTTAGGTAACACACTGGTCACCCGTATAAACACTTTATGACTCGTATGATGAGTCGTAGCTTGGGCAGTGAGTTCAGAACTCAGGGGATTTTCAAGGACCAAACATCCAGGGTGTTGCAAATTGGTTATGCATTCCCTTCAACAACATAAAAGACATAAAAAAATTTTGAGATTCATCAATGTCTCATTCAGATGCAATTACCGAAATCAATCTCAAATAAGAAATACTCTCTGCAACAATAATTTCTTCACTTTTATGTCCTTCATATTGTATTTCGGATTTCCATACACCTGAATGCCTCAGGAGAATTGCAATCTTCATCTTCTTGAAAAAAATTTCTATCATTTTTTTTGCGACCTTGAATACTAAAATTTCGAAAAACATAGCTTGAAGGATATGAATTGTGTTTTCTCGATTGTACTAGTTGAATTTGTGTTTCAAATTTTAAAATTAAATAGCTTTTACTGAATTAAAGGGATTCACTAATCAGATATTAATAAATGTTGTGCTGATTGCATCTTATAATAAGGGAATATGCATTATTTCCTTTTTTAACCCTATATAGTTACTTAATATACATAATGTAGTAATGTATATAGTCGGCAATATATGCATAAGAATAATTAAAATCCGAGAGAGAAATTTTAATTAAAAAGAGGGAGAGAGGGTAACTAGGTATCAAAATGGTGGGATTTATATTATTTATACTATTTTTTATGCAGTCTATGATTGATCTGATGTGTTAAAAATAACTTGAATTGTATATTTTTAATGAAAAAAGGTCATATATATTCCCTAAACTATTGAAAATGGTACATAAATATCCTTCACTATACTTTTAGGTTGTTTATATCCCTGTTGTCTAACTTTGGGTACGTATATATTCTTCAATTAGACTACGTGCCACGTGTCCATATCCTAAAGAAATAAACTCGTTTTCCTTTGAAATTTCTCCCCTAGGTTGCTGGTGAAATGTCTTGTGGCCAGAGTTGAAGCGAGTTTCACGCCTATTTCTTGGCAAATCAAAATCAATCCTTGGGTCACTATATTTTAACATCATGTACATCGATGTTTTTGCTACTAGTTATGTAAATTTTTTTTGGCTAAAATGATCTTCCGGATCATTGGAATTTTTTTCCTAAAAATTTGACTTAGTAAATGAGATTGATGCATTTTTTATCTATTGTCTACATTTTTCTGCTAAAATTGTCTTTTAGATCACTAAAATTTTAATTCCTTTGGATAGAAGATTCAATATGGTGTTGTATTTTTTATCAAGGATTAAATAAATCTTTATAGATTCAGCACACATGGGGAAGAATGGTTGTTGGTGGTGGTGGTTGTGGTGGTATTGGAAGGATTGTCTTTAGTTTGTCAAGAAATAGGTGTGGGTGAAACTTCTTCCAACTCTGGCCACAGAATATTTAGACGGTAGGTCATTGGAAAAATTGTGAGGAAAAAATGGGTTAATTTCTTTAGGATGTGTACACGTGGCACACTGTCTAACTAGAGGGTATGTACGTACTATTTTCGATAGTTTGGGGGTATATAAGCGTCCAAAGTTAGATGAGAAGGGTATAAATATCCCAAGAGTATAACATGGGATACTTTTACCATTTTCAATAGTTCAGGGGGATATATGACCTTTTTTCATATTTTTGAATTTAACAAATTATTTACGAAAATGTTCTCCACAAATATCTATATTATATTAAAAGTGTGAACGACCTTAAAAATATTTTTTGAACTTTTTTCCCTTCATTAAAAGTATCTATTTTAAACGAAATCATCTTTTCACTATTTTTCTAATATTTCAGAGTTGAAAATTAATTAAATATTTAAAGTAAAATTTTTCCTTTTTAGAAGTCATCAGTATTATTGACAACTAATACTTTTTCATTAGTTTAAAATTTTAAATCAACTAAAGTTGAATTTAAGAAGTTTTGAAAAATCTAAAAATAAACACGAAAGCGTTAGAATAAGAAAAATATAAGAAGTGTCAAATTTTTAAAAGTTTTAGAGAAAATGGCCAAATACCCCCCCAACCTTTACCCGAAACCTCAACCACCCATTTAACCTTGGGGGGGCCCTTCTCCCCCCCCAAATTTTTTTAAAGGGGAAATTTCCCCCCCCCCCCCCCCCCGAACTATTTTAAAGTGGAATATTCACCCCCCCTAAAAGCTCATGCCCAGATATTATTTCGCTGTCATGCCATCATCACGTCACTTTTTCTTGCCACATCATTAACACATCATTTTTTTCTTTTTTTACTCTAAAAAATTAATTATTTAACTTTTTTATTTTCTTTTTTCTTCCATTGCACCACATCTATGGCCATTCTTTCTCAAAAAATTCTTTTCTTTAGATTTCATTTCACTTTATTTTCCACCCATTTCTTCACTTTCTACTCTTGCTATTTCCAGAAATTCAAAATGGACCACTCAGTCATGGTGACCTCATCTGACCCTTCAGCATTCCTTTTTCTTTCTTTTTTTTTAAAAAAATTTCTCAACTATGAAAATTGATGTTGAATTTATGATTGTGAAAAACTTTGGTGTTGATTTGGATTATGGTGTTTATTTGATTTTTTCAATTTCAAGACATTGTTGGAAGTTTACGTTTCATTTCATGAGAACGATGATTTTTGGTATGGTAATTCGGTTAATGAGTATGTAAGTTTGATAAATTAATTTTGGATTGGATTCCATTGTTGAGTTCTTGGAGATGTCATTATTGAGAAGAAGAAGAAGAAGAAGAAGAAGAAGAAGAAGAAGAAGAAGAAGAAGAAAAGAAAAAGAAAATGAATAAAGAAAAATAATAATTAAAAATGAATAAAGTAAATAAAGAAATATTTGGTCATGTTAGCGTTCTCACTCTCTTAAAAGAGAGTGAAACACACTCTCTTTCCATGTCAGCATTCAAGGGGGTAAATATTCCACGTTAAAATAGTTTAGGGGGGTCATAGGACCCCCGCAAAGTATAAGTGTGTAGTTGGAATTTGGGGTAAAGGTTGAGGGGGTATTTGGCCATTTTCTCAAAGTTTTAAGTAAGTAATTAAAGATTTTCTAAAGATTTAACTTTTAAAATAAGGAAAGATTTTAAATATAAAAAAAATAAAAAAAATAATCGTACTACAAATATAGTTCAAATCGATGTGTCTCTCTTAGCCTCTAGCAGCAAAAAAAAGAGGTACTGCATGACAAACGTAAAAATAACGATCCATTAACCACAACTTCTGGTGGTAATATATATATATGTACTTACAATAAAATCTATGCTATGTTTATATTATTATATTAAAGAGTGGAAGACCTTTGAGAAGTGATTTTGAATTTTTACACTTCATCAAAAATTACACAATACACAAAATTATCTAATTTTAAATAATTAAAGGTTACACGTGCAAGGCAGGTAGGGTTAAACTAGTCTATATCTATATCTATAATCTATATCTATAATTTATAATCTATAATATATTAAAAGTGTGAAGAGACTTAGAAATATTGTTAAAACTTTTTGTCCTTCATTAGAAGACTTCGCAATAGACAAACCATCTTTTCACATTTTTCGATAAATTATTATTTAATTATTTTATATTATTAACTATAATCTGTAAAAACTAAGGACTCCTAAAAATACATGGTAATAAATATATATATGGCGAACTAATGCTGCTAGATTTTCTTTCCTTGTGTACCCTAAAAAAAATAATCCTAAAATATATAATAAGTGGAGAGAAAAATGAAAATTTAATGATTTCCATCAAAATTAGAGTAATATATTTAGTAACAATTTTATTTCTTATAATTAAAATACGGTAAATAATAAAAGCACAAAAAGAAAATTTCTCCAAACTTTGTTAGTTTTATCTACCTCTCCAAGTCAAGTACTCTTAGTACTCACATCTCCCATTTCCATGAGTAGAAAAATTCATATCTATGCTTGTAACGCCCCGAAAATCTGTCCCGAGATATAACACGGTGCTTAGGACCACAAGTGATCCCAAGCTAACTCTTCCACTGGCATAACTCATAAGAAACTGATATGATATGCATAAAACGACTGAGTTTACTGTGTGGAAACATAATAATGATGGAATCTGAGAAAATACAATATCAATACAACATTTACATTCTGATAAAGTCTGAAAGAGGGACTGAAAATACATAACTGACTCTAATTGACATCTGTGAAGCCTCTACTATGCTGACTATAGATAGCTAGTATGCGACCCCAACTATCACTAATCAATACATGAGAGTAAGGAAGTAAAGTACATAAATAACATCTAACTAAAGTCCCCGAAGTAGGAGGACTCGTCATCTACTGGCTGGAATCTGCAAGCTGTCTGAATATGGTATACGTGCTATAACTCGTACCTATATTATGAGACAATGTAGCACATAGACATATATGTGGATCAGTATGTTGAGGATGTACTGAGTATATGGGGTGAAATGCATAAGTAAAACATTATCTCATCATCAAAATTTATAAAACAATGCATGCTAAATGTAAATGACACATATAAGCTGGAATATCTAAATTACTGAAATATGTAGCAATAAGAAGCAAAACATATTTTATAAATCTTGTGAGCCATAACATTTAGTTCAAAAAATTATACTTTTATTCTCCCTTTAAATC
The DNA here is from genome assembly GCF_002878395.1 of Capsicum annuum. Lineage (NCBI taxonomy): Eukaryota > Viridiplantae > Streptophyta > Magnoliopsida > Solanales > Solanaceae > Capsicum > Capsicum annuum. Next base: position 190,083,956 of record NC_061117.1, on the reverse strand, counting down.
ATTCTGTCTAAGTGTAGAAGGACTTACTACTGAATCTGAAATCTGAAAGCTAAAATCTGTAGCTATTATTTTTTTTGTAAGGTATAATCTGAGTAAAACTTGTGAGCCCTTACACTTAGTTTTCTAAAAGCTTTTTTGTTCTTTTTTTACTGTTAAGGAGAATACTTTATCTCTTATCTGAAAAAAATACTTTAAAACTGTTCTGAAAACTGTTAGTTTTATTAGCAGGGAGGTTCTCTTAACCGACATAAACCATGTAAGCTAACATAGAGTCCAACATCTTGTCTTCCTAAGGAAGAAACCTCACATTGGAGAGAGGTGTCATACTCTTGCCAGGGAGTATAACCTACCCATGTGATCGATCACAAGCTAAATCTGTCATTCATATAGAAATGGAAATAATCTGATAATCTGAACCTATGTTGGCTACGTAGTTCTGTGGAAGTAAGATGCGCTAAACCCACACTTCTTGCTCGATGCTAAATACTACTCTTTTTTTATTTTCTACGCTCATTCTGTTGGAAATCTGCTTTAAAACTAGCATAAGGATTTATCTAAAACCAATTACGCATTAAACTAATAAAATCTATAAATAAAATTGATTTGAATTCTATAAACTATAATAATCTAAAAAGTGAATTTCCATATCTAGTCTGATGATCGAAAGATCAAAGCTTTATTAAAAATCTGCAAATAATTTGCTCATAAGATGCTTAAAGCATCATCTTTCTTAAAATCATAAAATCAATCTTGGAAAAATAATCCATGCTTCAATCTCAAGTTAAAACATCATAATATTCATGCTTGGTAATGTAAACATTCATAATTCAACTTAAAATCTAGAAATTTCAACAATATTCATGAAAATATGAACATAATCATGTAATTCAACTTCTAAATCATTGGAAATCTCATAAGCTTGTAAACAACATTAATGGGTATAAACCCTAACTTCAATTACAGGGAAAATCATATAAAATTCAGTAAATTCACAATTAAAATAAGTTTTGAGCACAAGGATGAAAGGAGTATCCTTGTTCATAACCCCATATACCTTGATTGAAGATTGGATGAAGAATCTTGAAATATTAATTCCTAATTGAGTTCTTGAAGATGAGGTCTTGACTATCTTATCTTAGGAATCTTCAATCTAAAGCTTTCTTAGAGAAATCTATGGTGGAATTTGATTTCTTGGAGAAGGGGTTTTTGGTTTCTAGGGTTTTTCCTTTGAAGAGAATGGTGAATAGCGAGCAAGAATGCTTGGAAATATGATTAACCTTATGTTTAATACGGTTTGGGCCTTGGGAATTGACCAAAATACACTCTTTCAACTCCCAAACGAAACTAGAAAAAAGACCAAAAATCCCAATTTGCTTGGCCACCGTGATGCGCCACAATCGCGGTGTCTCACTGGAAAAGGGCGAGTAGGAACTAGGCTTTCTTCGCGACACGGAGCTATCGCGGTGCCCTACAATTTTGCCATTTTGGCCACTGGCGCGATGACCCACTATCGCATAGGCTTGCTGAAAATTGACAAATATGAAATGGGACTCCTCCGCGGAGTCTCACTAGAATTTGACAACTGCCAATTTGCTTCGCTCTGTGATGCGCTGAGTCCAGGTGACACACTGTCAACTTAAAAATGCTATAACTCCTTCATTGAGTGTCAGATTTAGGCAAATTTGGTATCGATGGAAAGATTATTCAATTTTCCACATATTGAAAAGTTTAAATCTTGAAAATTTCACATAGAATAAATATTATTAATTTTGGAAGCTATCCCTTAACATTCTAGGAATGAATTTAAACTAGAAAAAATATGGGTATTATAATATCTCTCCCTTAGGAACATTCGTCCTCGAATATGGCTAATTAGGCTGAAATTTCTGAGGAATCTGAGGATATAAGCTATCAGGCACAATTGAAATAAACTATATGACTGAATCCCAATGTAGTGGGCTACTGAACTGATCTGTGAGTGCATGAACTTTCATGAAAATAGTTATATGGTTGAGATAGTCTGCTTATGACTAACCATTACTTTAGTCTGAATCTGATTTTGTGAGAAAAAGATGAGAGGTTTATAACTTGAAAACTCGGGGTATTAAAATGCTGAATAGTTCAAAACGAATTTACAGAATTTGAGGGTTGGCGGTAATCTGCGCGGCCATCCAGACCTATAAGTTAATATCATAAAACCAACCAAAATGTATAGGAATTGTATATAGCTTTTGACTGTATGGAAACCTTTCACCCGAGCAAAGGGTCTGTCAAAATTTAATACATACTTGAGTTGAGCTCATATGTCTAGCGATTCTAACCATGAAAAGAGACGCCCTTTTTCCTCATCTTTTAACGAGCTTAAGAGTGACGGCTTGATAGACGTAGTCACTAAGACAAAGCCAACAGAAGCAATACTACTAACTTCGACTGTACCACCATCTCGGAACCAAGCCAAGAAACTATAGAAAAATTCCTTTGTATTTTGATAGAGTCTGGATCTTTCCTAGTTATTATGTAAAAGAAGTTAGATCTCCAGCATAGATATGAAACTGCTTATCCAGACATAGTCACGGCTAGAAAGGGAGAGAGAGTAATATAAAATTTTGAAAAAAGAACTTAACAAATACCTCGAATGTCTGGAAGCAAGGCCGAAATAGTATTTGACAGCAAGCTTTTATTCAAACCTGAAAAAAATGTACAGGAGAGAGAAAGCTTAAAAGAGAAAATATAAAAAACTCACCTCTGCCTTCCCTAACAAATGAACTCTTCTATATATAGAAAATAAAAAGAATCTACGTACAGTACTCTGGGTCCCATATTTGGGTCCCATATACAGTGTATCTACTGTATAGGAATCTATATACCATACTATAGGTCCCTCATCCGGTCCCGTGCACAGTGTAATTACTGTAAATAGTATATCATACTATTTTTTTTCCCTTTAATTTTCTAAGAAATTCTTTTATCCTTGCAATGGCATCCTCAGATATTGGTTTGTCTGAGGGGATAGGTTGAGAGTCCTGAATATCTTCTTCAGCGATATCATCGCTGGTCATACTTTTCATTGAAGTGTCCGACTTATCATGTTGGTTAACAGATTGAAGCATATTTCTCCTGAATTCTTCCAAGTATTTCTCTATCATTTCAATTCTATCTCCATCATGTACAGAGATTCTTTTAGCAATGTGTTGTATTGATCTATCCTCGATAATATCCTTTTGAGAGGCTGCTAAATATTCCCAAACTCTATTTTCAATAGAGTCTAGAAGCTCCTGTCCATACAAAATTTTTGTCTTGAGATCCTTCCACATCAATTTATCCCAAAAATTATTATAGAATACCCTATATAAACATGAGATTTGTTCTTTTGTGAATCCTAATTTTGGACACCATTTATGTATCCAAGGAATAGAAAATTCAATAAAGAAATATATTTGGTCAATTTTTTCCAGATTACAGACATGCTCTGTGTGATACAACTTGTTTAACTGTGGGGATATTTTAGTCCATTCTTTGTTTAACTTAAGAAATGGATCTGGCAATATTTGGATAGTAGGACCACCAATTTAAAAATCAGTTTGGAATTGGTTCTGCAAATATCTTTGCACAAATCTTTATAAACTAAGTATATTTATGTCGGTTATTGTTATAATAAAGAACTTTATTAAAGGCTTGAATGTAGTCCCAATAAGTGAAATTTATACTGTAACCTTTAAGAAAAATCTGTTTTTCTGTCATTGTGGTCATCCCCCAATCTTTGACAGATATAATCTTTTTAATAACAATTTTTGAGAAGTTATAAACATTCACTTCTGAGTTATATCTAGAAAAGTGCTCGAATTCTGCACTACCTATGGAAATGAGAATAGTCTCATAATAAATACGGGTTTTATATGACTCACCCGGAAAATATAAATTATCTATCAAGTACTTGTGGAGTATCTTCCATGGTTCATATTGTCTCTGAATCTCAGAGTTTTCAACAAGAAATATTATTTCATTGTTTTCTAGCTGTTGATAGGACTTGATATCATCATTGTCTTTGTTTTTAGCGATTGAGGAAAATGTATCACTTTGCTTCTGAGTTGCTAAATATGCTTGCAATTATCCATATAACGGACTATCCTCTGGAATATCGTCCAGATGAATTGAAGGGGATGATGAGGATTCTCCTTTCTGCAATACTTTGAAGTTTATCAAACTCTTATTTCCCGTTTGTATAACTGGGGAATTAGACGAGGATCCGTATGACGTTCCTGAATATGATCTGATTGTTGGGGATGATCTTCCCCTTCCACCGGAGGCTGATCTTCCTCCTAATCTACCCTGTCCTTTTCCTCTAGCTATTTTCCATGGTGGGTCAGTAGCCATACTGCAAAGAGGATAATTAATTAGATATTTTCAAATCATACCAGTCAATATCTCTAATTTCTTCATAACTGAAGACAGAAAATTCTTCTTCGACCATAGCATGGATGATTTTATCAATTATGAGATTTTGAATTCCTCTATATAGAGAAACCACCTATAATATAGTAATCAAAGTTTTTTCAGTGAGAAATGATGTATAAAAAGTCATTCTAACTGAGATATTTTCTAGATAAGAAATCAGGGAGGGATTTATCAATTCCTTTTTTATGTTGAATCTCAAAATCAAAAAGGGCTAATTGGGTTTGCCACCTTGAAAATATTAACTTTGAAGCATCATGTTTAAAATCTTTATCAAACATGTACTTCACAGATTGAGCATCATTTTTTATCAAAAACTTTTGATCATAAAGGTCATCCTAAAATTTTAAAACACATTTAACAATGGTTAGCATTTCATGAGCTACCGTAGCATATTTGTTCTGACTATCAGTCCATTTTCCTGAATGAAATCTTATCAAGTATTCAGTTTTATTATAGGGATTAACTTGTTTTAATATCCCACCATAACCAATATTATACGCATCCGTCTCAATTATTTTTTGCCAGGCAGGATTGGCTAAAGTTACACAGGGTAAGGTTTTAACCTTCTGTTTAATTTATTTAACAAGATTTGTATGACTATCCGTCCATGCTCCTTTATAGTCCTTTTTCAGCCTATCATATACAACAACAACAACAACAAACCCAGTGTATTCCCACATAGTGAAGTCTGGGGAGGGTAAGATGTACATACCTCTACCTCTAAAGAAGTAGAAAGGCTGTTTCTGATAGACACCCGGCTCGAGACACGGAATACTAAACAAATTCATAGTAAAGCATGGAACAAGATGGCATAACATAAACACGACACCCAAAAGTAATAGTAAACAGAGAAAAGTAAACAGACTCGTAATAAATCATGAAACAAGGTATCATAACAAGAATAATACCCCCACTAAGTAATTCCCTACACTAGCGACCCAAACTGACCCTAGCCTTCTGCCCTAATTCGCGTCTTCTAGATCTTCCTATCTAGGGTCATGTCCTCAGTGAGTTGTAACTGCTCCATGTCCCACCTAATCACCTCTCCATAGTACTTATTCGGCCTACCCCTACCCCGCCTAAAACCATCCAAAGCTAGCCTCTCACACCTACGAACCGGGGCATTCATGCCCCTCCTCATCACGTGTCCGAACCATGTCAATCGGACTTCCCTCATCTTATTCTCCACTAGAGTCACACCAACCTTCTCCCTGATAGTCTCATTCCGAACTCTATCCCCCTAGTCAGCCCACACATCCAACGCAACATCCGCATTTCCACCACCTTCATTTTTTGAATGTGGGAGTTCTTAACTGGCCAACACTCCGCTCCATACAACATGGCCAGACGGACAGCCACCCTGTAGAATTTGCCTTTGAGCTTGGGCGGCATCTTCTTATCAGAAAACAACCCCGAAGTGAGCTTCCACTTCATCCATCCCGCCCTAATACGGTGCGATACCTCCTCGTCAATCTCACCGTTACCTTGAATCACGGACCCGAGATACTTAAAACTATCCCTCTTACATACCAACTGTGATTCCAACTTCACTACCACCTCATTCTCCAGCCTCACATCATTAAACTTGCATTCCAAATCATCTATCTTGCTCCTACTCAACATGAACCCTTTGGACTCAAGAGTTTGTCTCCACACCTCTAATTTATCATTCACACCCCCCCTCTCCCCCGTATCTCATCAATCAAAACTACATCATCTGCAAAAAGCATACACCAAGGCACCTCTCCTTGAATACGCCGCGTTAACATATCCATCACCAAAGTAAACAAAAAGGGACTAAGAGTAGATCCCTGATGCAATCCTGTCAAGACAGTGAAATGCTCTAAGTCTCCTCCCGCCGTCCTCACCTGAGTCTTAGCTCCATCATACATGTCCTTAATTGCTCTGATATATGCCACCGGGACTCCACTCACCTCCAAGCATCTCCAAAGTACCTCCCTGGGGACTTTGTCGTATACCTTCTCCAAGTCGATAAACACCATACGCAGGTCCTTCTTCCTTTCCCTATACTGTTCCACCAGCCTCCGTACCAGGTGAATTGCCTCCGTCGTCGAGCGGCCAGGCATAAATCCAAACTGGTTCTCCAAAATAGACATTATCCGTCTCAGCCTCACCTTGACCACTCTCTCCCAAATCTTCATAGAGTGACTCAATAACTTAATACCCCTGTAGTTATTGCAACCCTGAATGTCACCCTTGTTCTTGTAAAGAGGGATCATAGTACTCCACCTTCAAGCCTCGGGCATTTTCGCCGTCTTGAAAATTTTGTTAAACAATCCAATCAACCACCTTAAACCAGCCTCGCCAGAAAACATCCAAAAATCCACAGGTATCTCATCAGGCCCCGTCGCCCTACCCCTTCGCATCCTGCGAATAGCCTATCTAACCTCCTCTACCTTAAAACGTCTACAATAACTAAAATCCCAACACTCCTCTGAGTGCTCCAGCTCCCCTAACCCAATAGCTCTATCCCCTTCATCATTCAAGAGCCTATGAAAATACGACTGACATCTATTCTTAATATGGCCGTTCTCCACCAACACTGTACCGTCCTCCCCCTTAATGCACTTCACCTGATCGAGGTCACGACCCTTTCTCTTCCTAGCCTTAGCGAGTCTTTCAGCCTATCATATAATGGGGTTAAATCACGAGGTAAATTCTCATAAAAAGGAGAAATATAATTTAAGCTTCCCAAATATCTCTGTAATTGAGTTTTGTCAGTTATAACATCAAGGAATTTAGAAGCAAAATCAAGGGATCTTTGAATAGGAATAATCTTCCCTTGACAGATATTCTGTCCTAAGAATCTAACATTTGTTTGAATAAACTCATTTTTGACTTAGATGTCACTAAACCATTCTATATCATAATTTTCTTGAAAATATCAAGATGCTTGATATGCAGTTCAAATATTCTAGAAAACACAAAAATGCCATCAATATAAATGATGAAGAAATCCATATAAGGATTAAATATATCATTCATTATCTTCTGAAATTCAGAAGGAGCATTTTTCAAGCCAAATGGCATAACATTCCATTCATATTGCCCAAAAGGCACATTAAAAGCAGTTCTATAAGTATGCTCTTTAAATATTTGAATCTTCCAATATTCAGATTTTAAATCAAATTTTGAAAATATATTGGCATCATATAATCGGGATAACAAATCCTTTTTTATTTTGGGATGGGATACCTAATCCATTTTAAATATTTGTTCAAAGGTTTGTAATTTATTACCAACCTGGGAACACCAGTTCTTTTTTTGTTGCGTTATTAACATAAAAAGCAGTACAAGACCATGGAGATTTTGAAGGCTTTATCAAACCTTTTTGTAACAGATTATCAATCTCTTTTTTGCAGAATTTTACTAATTCAGTATTCATCTGACAAGGTCATGATTTTTTTGGGATATTATCCTCAGAGAAATTATCTTCATATGGAAGAGTAACAATATGCTCTTTGCGATTCCAAAAAGCACTGTGGTGATCGGCACAAATATCAACAGTCATTTGTTCAGAAATTAATTTAATTTTTTCTTGTATCTTAGCAGACTTCATAGTATCACAAGTATTCATGCTAAGTAATTCAAGTTGCAAAAAAATGACGTTTCTTTGTTTCAATCAATTAAAGCATTAATATCTCTAGTTACAAGATCTGTAATAAAAGAATAAGATATCTCTCTATTCTTGTAAGTAGCAGTAAATCCTTTTGCATCAATATGAGTGTAAGGATAAATAGCATTTATAAAAGGAGTTTCAAGTATAATTGGAGGGTATAACTGATTTTTTACCAAAAAGAAGAAATGTTATATGCAAACTTTATTTGGAAAATATGAGTGTTTGGCAGTTTGTACTCTACATCAAGAGCATGTCCACATTCAGATTGAACTACATGAGTGGTTTTATGAAAATATTTTGTAGGGACTAACCCTTCTTGTATTGAGCTAACATCTGTTCCACTATCAAGCATAGCAATATTAGTTACTAAAAAGTGATTATCAATCAAAATAGTACATTTACTATGCCATTTATGAGCAGTAATAATTTGCATCATTCCCAAGAAATAATCAATTTTTTAAATCAAGGAATTTTTAATATCATCAGTATTATCTTTTTTAGAAATCTTCTCTTTTCCTTTAGGAATTTCAGAGTGAGAAATATCTTTCTCAATTTGTGAAATTCTGTGATCACAAATCATATGATTTTGTTTAAGAGATTTAATCTCCTTTTTCAAGTTTTCAACTTCAATCTATAAATCATCAAAATAAGTATCTTTACCAGGAGCATAACTCATAGCAAGACATCTATTAACTTCTGATATAGAATAAGGCATAAAATAATTTCTATCAGCAGTTTTAGGAGTAAAGGTATTGCTATCAGTAGTTTTAGTACAGGTATTACTATCAGCAGATTTAGAAGTACTAGGTTTTGAACTAGTAGACAAATTAATATTTTTCCCGTAGTTTCTCATCTGAAACTTCTGTCAAAAGTTCTAACACATTATCCAAAGCAATGGTTTGAATATTTATATCTTCAAAATGTGATTGGAAATTATAAAATGCGTCATCACAAGTGCAGGTATCACCTTGGCAATCAGAGCAAGAATTAGCATTATCACTATCAGATAAATCAGGAAACTCAATATCATTTTCTTATTCAAATTTAGCATTATAATCAGATTTCGAACCTGAGGTGTATAGCAAACCATAAACTTGATCATGCATATCATTAGCAAGGCCTAAATATTCAAGCTTTTGAAGCTTACAGTTTGGAGCCATATGCCCAGAGTTACCATATCTGTAACACTTAATCTTAGCAAGATCAAACTTAGACCTATTTTTGGCAAACCTAGTAGATTTCCTATAGGCTTTTCTAGTTTCACATTCTTCTTTGGACGTATTTCTAGATCTTCTTTTTCGATAAGGCTGCTCACCTTTGGAATATCTATGACCTTTCTTCCTAGAAGTGAAAGCTAGTTCAGGTATACCAAACTGGGTACAGAAATCTCCTATCTGAGATTTTTCTCTAAGCTTATCAAGCTTAAGTTGTCTAGACAATTTTAACTCATTACACAAGTTTAATCCTTCTTGCGTACAAGCTGCTATCAAATGACCATAGGTATAATTTTTCCAATGAATTTCACCATAGGAGCCTCTAAGGGTTTTTTTAACCCTTTCAGGGAATAATGGAGGAAGTTCGTCTATAAACTTGGCCTTTCAATGCTTATATCTATTTTCGGGTAATTCCATAACCCTACTTAGAAAGGTGTCTTATACCACCTAAATTCCCCTAGGGTCTTACATCTAAGACCATTTAAGAGGGTACGAATATTTTCATACTGGTTGGTAAATCTACCATTAAAATGTTCTAAAATTGTAAGAACGAGCGTATAAACAGTATCTTCCCTATTGGCAACTAGGGCTCTTCCTAGGTTATCAGTTCCTGGAGCAGTAGCTACAGCATTAAAAATTGACTCTCTTTGTTCATGAGTCATAAAATTGTCCCACCAGCCACGAAGTTGACCAATAAAACCAACAACTATCATTTTATAGATAACTTCATCTGTTCTATTATTGGTATTACCAGTGGCTTTGCACATCGTTGAATACATCATAATGTGGTGTACGAGAGATTTTTGGGAAGCTTGAATTATATTTTTCCTTTTTATGAGAACTTATCTCGTGATTTAGCCAGATTGATTTTTCCACTACATGGACCTTAAATTCGGTTATCAAACCTTTTTGTAACAGATTATCAATCTCTTTTTTGTGGAATTCTACTAATTCAACATTCAATATATATAATATAATATAATAATAATAATAATATAATATATTAAAAGTGTGAATGACCTTAAAAATATTATTTGAATTTTTTGTCCTTCATTAAAAGTCTCCGCTTTAGATAAAATCATTTTTCACCCTTTTTTCAAATTATTAGTTAACTATATTTATAATATTGACTCATAGAATATATGGAATCAAGACTCTAAAATCATAAAATATATGAGATCAACACTCTAAAATATACGGTAAGACTTTTAAAGTTATAACAAGTCTAGTAAAACAAGAACAAAATTTATTCTACGAGTTCATGGCCTATATATACACACAGGTAGTAGCCCTCTTCTCCAAACATGGGACAAATCCTCGAGATGACTTTGGTTGATATTATCGGACAATATTACATAGTGTTAATACTTTTTAATCAAGTCTCAAACACCTAAAAAAATACTCCTAATTACGAAATTAAATAACTTTTGACATGATAACCTTCAAACCAAATAAAAATAGGAAAAATTACATAAAGTAACATATTTAAGACTATAATTATAATAAATAGCAATACTTTTATAAAATTACAGTTTATAGCAAGAGTAGCATTATTTTACTGATTAACTAGGCAAGTGCATGTTTTACTCTCACTATTTACATTTTCCTATTTTCACTCAATTATTTCACCTTCCCAAATATAGCCATATCTTTAGCCCCTTTTTATTCATCTTATTTTTTTTATCATTTTATTTTTTTTTATTTTTCTATTTTCACTTTATTTTCTTTCTTCTATTTCACTTCTTTTTTTTCTTTTTAGTTTTTTAAATTTTTTTAATTTTTTTTCATATTTGAAGATAATTATCTCCATGATCTTCAAGATTTCAAAATAAAACATCACTATTGTCTTTCACTCTCTTATATCTCTAGCTTTTTTTTCTTATTAGTTTTTTTCATCTTATTTTTTTATCATTTTATTTTCTTATTTTTATTTTTTTATTATTATTTTTTTCTTTCCACTTTATTTTTTCTCTTCTATTTCTCTTTTTTTTTCCTTTATCATTTTTTTCCTTTCTCATATCTTTTTTTTCTTTTTTCTATTTTCATTTTCTTCTATGTTTTTCTTTTTTATTTTGTTTCTTTTTTTCCTTTTATTTTTCTGCTTCTATTTCTCTTTCTTCCTCTTTTTCTTTTTCACTTCTCTATTTTTTTATTTATTTTATTTTTTTCTTTTTATTTTTTTTTCATTTTTTTACTCTTCTATCTCTAACTTTTATTTTGAAAAGACAAATATATATATATATATCACATACACATACTCAAAAAAACATACAAAATACATAGCCATACAGATCTGGATATATATTTATAGTACAAAACATACATATGTATTTACGAAATATATATCATATTCATATTAAACAGTAACAAACATAACTATACTACATATCTTCATATGTATTTCCAAAATACAAAGGTGACTCATATAAAATAAGAATATACATATGGATCAGGTATGTATTCTGTAAATACATATGCAGAGCTATATGTATTTTATACGGTATTAAATTTGTCTTTGAATTGTACATACTATGTCATTTTAGATGATAACATATGGTACTTATTTATTTTCTTTTACTGTTTAAGAAATGTATCATGTATTTTTTTACTACCTATATGTATATGTATAAATTGTCATTTTTGTAACAGAGATTTTGTGTCTTATATATTTATATATACATGTGAGTCAGATATGTATTTT